>NW_027449279.1:0-18272 GCF_964194025.1 Convolutriloba macropyga
AGCTATACTAATAGCTGGCTAGCAGTAGCTAGCTTGAGCTTGAGCTAGCTAGCTAGCTTGAGCTTGAGCTAGCTAGCTAGCTTGAGCTTGAGCTAGCTAGCTAGCTTGAGCTTGAGCTTGAGCTAGCTAGCTTGAGCTTGAGCTTGAGCTAGCTAGCTTGAGCTTGAGCTTGAGCTAGCTAGCTAGCTAGCTTGAGCTTGAGCTAGCTAGCTTGAGCTTGAGCTAGCTAGCTAGCTTGAGCTTGAGCTTGAGCTAGCTGAGCTTGAGCTTGAGCTAGCTAGCTTGAGCTTGAGCTTGAGCTAGCTAGCTTGAGCTTGAGCTAGCTAGCTAGCTTGAGCTTGAGCTAGCTAGCTAGCTTGAGCTTGAGCTTGAGCTTGAGCTAGCTAGCTAGCTTGAGCTTGAGCTTGAGCTAGCTGGCTTGAGCTTGAGCTAGCTAGCTTGAGCTTGAGCTAGCTAGCTTGAGCTTGAGCTAGCTAGCTAGCTTGAGCTTGAGCTAGCTAGCTAGCTTGAGCTTGAGCTAGCTAGCTAGCTTGAGCTTGAGCTAGCTAGCTAGCTTGAGCTTGAGCTAGCTAGCAAGCTTGTGCTTGAGCTAGCTAGCTAGCTTGAGCTTGAGCTTGAGCTAGCTAGCTTGAGCTTGAGCTAGCTAGCTTGAGCTTGAGCTAGCTAGCTTGAGCTTGAGCTAGCTAGCAAGCTTGTGCTTGAGCTAGCTAGCTAGCTTGAGCTTGAGCTTGAGCTAGCTGGCTTGAGCTTGAGCTAGCTAGCTTGAGCTTGAGCTAGCTAGCTTGAGCTTGAGCTAGCTAGCTAGCTTGAGCTTGAGCTAGCTAGCTAGCTTGAGCTTGAGCTAGCTAGCTAGCTTGAGCTTGAGCTAGCTAGCTAGCTTGAGCTTGAGCTTGAGCTAGCTAGCTTGAGCTTGAGCTTGAGCTAGCTAGCTAGCTTGAGCTTGAGCTAGCTAGCTTGAGCTTGAGCTAGCTAGCTTGAGCTTGAGCTAGCTAGCTTGAGCTTGAGCTAGCTAGCTAGCTTGAACTTGAGCTAGCTAGCTAGCTTGAGTTTGAGCTAGCTAGCTTGAGCTTGAGCTAGCTAGCTTGAGCTTGAGCTAGCTAGCTAGCTTGAACTTGAGCTAGCTAGCTAGCTTGAGCTTGAGCTAGCTAGCTAGCTTGAGCTTGAGCTAGCTAGCTAGCTTGAGCTTGAGCTTGAGCTAGCTAGCTTGAGCTTGAGCTTGAGCTAGCTAGCTAGCTTGAGCTTGAGCTAGCTAGCTTGAGCTTGAGCTAGCTAGCTTGAGCTTGAGCTAGCTAGCTAGCTTGAGCTTGAGCTAGCTAGCTAGCTTGAACTTGAGCTAGCTAGCTAGCTTGAGCTTGAGCTAGCTAGCTAGCTTGAGCTTGAGCTAGCTAGCTTGAGCTTGAGCTTGAGCTTGAGCTAGCTAGCTTGAGCTTGAGCTAGCTAGCTAGCTTGAGCTTGAGCTAGCTAGCTAGCTTGAGCTTGAGCTAGCTAGCTAGCTTGAGCTTGAGCTTGAGCTTGAGCTAGCTAGCTTGAGCTTGAGCTAGCTAGCTAGCTTGAGCTTGAGCTAGCTAGCTAGCTTGAGCTTGAGCTTGAGCTAGCTAGCTTGAGCTTGAGCTTGAGCTAGCTAGCTAGCTTGAGCTTGAGCTAGCTAGCTTGAGCTTGAGCTAGCTAGCTTGAGCTTGAGCTAGCTAGCTAGCTTGTGCTTGAGCTAGCTAGCTAGCTTGAGCTTGAGCTTGAGCTAGCTGGCTTGAGCTTGAGCTAGCTAGCTTGAGCTTGAGCTAGCTAGCTTGAGCTTGAGCTAGCTAGCTAGCTTGAACTTGAGCTAGCTAGCTAGCTTGAGCTTGAGCTAGCTAGCTAGCTTGAGCTTGAGCTAGCTAGCTAGCTTGAGCTTGAGCTTGAGCTAGCTAGCTTGAGCTTGAGCTTGAGCTAGCTAGCTAGCTTGAGCTTGAGCTAGCTAGCTTGAGCTTGAGCTAGCTAGCTTGAGCTTGAGCTAGCTAGCTAGCTTGAGCTTGAGCTAGCTAGCTAGCTTGAACTTGAGCTAGCTAGCTAGCTTGAGCTTGAGCTAGCTAGCTAGCTTGAGCTAGCTAGCTAGCTTGAGCTTGAGCTTGAGCTAGCTAGCTTGAGCTTGAGCTAGCTAGCTAGCTTGAGCTTGAGCTAGCTAGCTAGCTTGAGCTTGAGCCAGCTAGCTAGCTTGAGCTTGAGCTTGAGCTAGCTAGCTTGAGCTTGAGCTTGAGCTAGCTAGCTAGCTTGAGCTTGAGCTAGCTAGCTTGAGCTTGAGCTAGCTAGCTTGAGCTTGAGCTAGCTAGCAAGCTTGTGCTTGAGCTAGCTAGCTAGCTTGAGCTTGAGCTTGAGCTAGCTAGCTTGAGCTTGAGCTAGCTAGCTTGAGCTTGAGCTAGCTAGCTTGAGCTTGAGCTAGCTAGCAAGCTTGTGCTTGAGCTAGCTAGCTAGCTTGAGCTTGAGCTTGAGCTAGCTGGCTTGAGCTTGAGCTAGCTAGCTTGAGCTTGAGCTAGCTAGCTTGAGCTTGAGCTAGCTAGCTAGCTTGAACTTGAGCTAGCTAGCTAGCTTGAGCTTGAGCTAGCTAGCTAGCTTGAGCTTGAGCTAGCTAGCTAGCTTGAGCTTGAGCTTGAGCTAGCTAGCTTGAGCTTGAGCTTGAGCTAGCTAGCTAGCTGGAGCTTGAGCTAGCTAGCTTGAGCTTGAGCTAGCTAGCTTGAGCTTGAGCTAGCTAGCTAGCTTGAGCTTGAGCTAGCTAGCTAGCTTGAACTTGAGCTAGCTAGCTAGCTTGAGTTTGAGCTAGCTAGCTTGAGCTTGAGCTAGCTAGCTTGAGCTTGAGCTAGCTAGCTAGCTTGAACTTGAGCTAGCTAGCTAGCTTGAGCTTGAGCTAGCTAGCTAGCTTGAGCTTGAGCTAGCTAGCTAGCTTGAGCTTGAGCTTGAGCTAGCTAGCTTGAGCTTGAGCTTGAGCTAGCTAGCTAGCTTGAGCTTGAGCTAGCTAGCTTGAGCTTGAGCTAGCTAGCTTGAGCTTGAGCTAGCTAGCTAGCTTGAGCTTGAGCTAGCTAGCTAGCTTGAACTTGAGCTAGCTAGCTAGCTTGAGCTTGAGCTAGCTAGCTAGCTTGAGCTAGCTAGCTAGCTTGAGCTTGAGCTTGAGCTTGAGCTAGCTAGCTTGAGCTTGAGCTAGCTAGCTAGCTTGAGCTTGAGCTAGCTAGCCAGCTTGAGCTTGAGCTAGCTAGCTAGCTTGAGCTTGAGCTTGAGCTAGCTAGCTTGAGCTTGAGCTTGAGCTAGCTAGCTAGCTTGAGCTTGAGCTAGCTAGCTAGCTTGAGCTTGAGCTTGAGCTAGCTAGCTTGAGCTTGAGCTTGAGCTAGCTAGCTAGCTTGAGCTTGAGCTAGCTAGCTTGAGCTTGAGCTAGCTAGCTTGAGATTGAGCTAGCTAGCTAGCTTGTGCTTGAGCTAGCTAGCTAGCTTGAGCTTGAGCTTGAGCTAGCTGGCTTGAGCTTGAGCTAGCTAGCTTGAGCTTGAGCTAGCTAGCTTGAGCTTGAGCTAGCTAGCTAGCTTGAACTTGAGCTAGCTAGCTAGCTTGAGCTTGAGCTTGAGCTAGCTAGCTAGCTTGAGCTTGAGCTAGCTAGCTAGCTTGAGCTTGAGCTTGAGCTAGCTAGCTTGAGCTTGAGCTTGAGCTAGCTAGCTAGCTTGAGCTTGAGCTAGCTAGCTTGAGCTTGAGCTAGCTAGCTTGAGCTTGAGCTAGCTAGCTAGCTTGAGCTTGAGCTAGCTAGCTAGCTTGAACTTGAGCTAGCTAGCTAGCTTGAGCTTGAGCTAGCTAGCTAGCTTGAGCTAGCTAGCTAGCTTGAGCTTGAGCTTGAGCTTGAGCTAGCTAGCTTGAGCTTGAGCTAGCTAGCTAGCTTGAGCTTGAGCTAGCTAGCTAGCTTGAGCTTGAGCTAGCTAGCTAGCTTGAGCTTGAGCTTGAGCTAGCTAGCTTGAGCTTGAGCTTGAGCTAGCTAGCTAGCTTGAGCTTGAGCTAGCTAGCTTGAGCTTGAGCTAGCTAGCTTGAGCTTGAGCTAGCTAGCTAGCTTGAGCTTGAGCTAGCTAGCTAGCTTGAGCTTGAGCTAGCTGGCTTGAGCTTGAGCTAGATAGCTTGAGCTTGAGCTAGCTAGCTAGCTTGAGCTAGCTAGCTAGAGCTCGACCTATGAAAAGCTGCGCAAACACTTATTCTATAATAATTGCGAAAATTAAAAATTTCACAAGTGAAAAGCTGCATAAACAGTAATTCTATGTGTGGGGCATTATTAGGGGGAGGTGTCTTGTCAAAATATGGCTGGACTAAAGACCTCAACCCAGATAGGGTGGAAGGCCCTATGATCGGTCTGTTACTAATCGGTGACCGATAAAGACCTGACCAAGGCCTGTAGTAAGCTTGGTTAGGCATTACAGGAGATAACACTAAGACCGAGGGGTCTTAGAGAGCCCTCTAGCGGGGCGAATAGAGCTAGATCGAGCCTTGGGAAAGCTAGATCGAGCAGGACTGAAGCTAAAGGATAGACCGAGAGGTCTGTCTGGTCCTCCTAGAGAGGCCAAGAGAAAGTACGAGAAGCCAACTAAAGCTTGATCGGGCCTTCAGCAAGCACGACCGAGCTGTACCGGAGCTAACACTAAGACCGAGGGGTCTTAGAGAGCCCTCTAGCGGGGCGAATAGAGCTAGATCGAGCCTTGGGAAAGCTAGATCGAGCAGGACTGAAGCTAAACGATAGACCGAGAGGTCTGTCTGGTCCTCCTAGAGAGGCCAAGAGAAAAAACGAGAAGCTAACTAAAGCTTGATCGGGCCTTCAGCAAGCACGACCGAGCTGTACCGGAGCTAACACTAAGACCGAGGGGTCTTAGAGAGCCCTCTAGCGGGGCGAATAGAGCTTGATCAAGCCTTGGGCAAGCTAGATCGAGCAGGACTGAAGCTAAGCAAGAGACCGAGAGGTCTGTCTGGTCCTCCTAGAGAGGCCAAGAGAAAGTACGAGAAGCCAACTAAAGCTTGATCGGGCCTTCAGCAAGCACGACCGAGCTGTACCGGAGCTAACACTAAGACCGAGGGGTCTTAGAGAGCCCTCTAGCGGGGCGAATAGAGCTAGATCGAGCCTTGGGAAAGCTAGATCGAGCAGGACTGAAGCTAAACGATAGACCGAGAGGTCTGTCTGGTCCTCCTAGAGAGGCCAAGAGAAAGTACGAGAAGCTAACTAAAGCTTGATCGCGCCTTCAGCAAGCACGATTGAGCAAGACCGGAGCTAACACTAAGACCGAAGTGTCTTAGAGAGCCCTCTGGTGGGGCGAATAGAGCTAGATCGAGCCTTGGGAAAGCTAGATCGAGTAAGATTGAAGCTGAAAGAGTGTCAGAGGAGCAAATGAACCTCCAAAAAGTGAAAATCAAATTTTAGAAAAAACACAAGTTAAATACTGCATGGACAGTATTTCTATGTGTGGGGCATTATTAGGGGGAGGTGTCTTGTCAAAATATGGCTGGACTAAAGACCTCAACCCGGATAGGGTGGAAGGCCCCATGATCGGTCTGTTACTAATCGGTGACCGATAAAGACCTGACCAAGGCCTGTAGTAAGCTTGGTTAGGCATTACAGGAGTTAACACTAAGACCGAGGGGTCTTAGAGAGCCCTCTAGCGGGGCGAATAGAGCTAGATCGAGCCTTGGGAAAGCTAGATCGAGCAGGACTGAAGCTAAGCAAGAGACCGAAAGGTCTGTCTGGTCCTCCTAGAGAGGCCAAGAGAAAGTACGAGAAGCTAACTAAAGCTTGATCAGGCCTTCAGCAAGCACGACCGAGCTGTACCGGAGCTAACACTAAGACCGAGGGGTCTTAGAGAGCCCTCTAGCAGGGCGAATAGATCTAGATCGAGCCTTGGGAAAGCTAGATCGAGCAGGACTGAAGCTAAACGATAGACCGAGAGGTCTGTCTGGTCCTCCTAGAGAGGCCAAGAGAAAGTACGAGAAGCTAACTAAAGCTTGATCGGGCCTTCAGCAAGCACGACCGAGCTGTACCGGAGCTAACACTAAGACCGAGGGGTCTTAGAGAGCCCTCTAGCAGGGCGAATAGAGCTAGATCGAGCCTTGGGAAAGCTAGATCAAGCAGGACTGAAGCTAAACGATAGACCGAGAGGTCTGTCTGGTCCTCCTAGAGAGGCCAAGAGAAAGTACGAGAATCTAACTAAAGCTTGATCGGGCCTTCAGCAAGCACGACCGAGCTGTACCGGAGCTAACACTAAGACCGAGGGGTCTTAGAGAGCCCTCTAGCAGGGCGAATAGAGCTAGATCGAGCCTTGGGAAAGCTAGATCGAGCAGGACTGAAGCTAAACGATAGACCGAGAGGTCTGTCTGGTCCTCCTAGAGAGGCCAAGAGGAAGTACGAGAAGCTAACTAAAGCTTGATCGCGCCTTCAGCAAGCACGATTGAGCAAGACCGGAGCTAACACTAAGACCGAAGTGTCTTAGAGAGCCCTCTAGTGGGGCGAATAGAGCTAGATCGAGCCTTGGGAAAGCTAGATCGAGTAAGATTGAAGCTGAAAGAGTGTCAGAGGAGCAAATGAACCTCCAAAAAGTGAAAATCAAATTTTAGAAAAAAACACAAGTTAAATACTGCATGGACAGTAATTCTATGTGTGGGGCATTATTAGGGAGAGGTGTCTTGTCAAAATATGGCTGGACTAAAGACCTCAACCCGGATAGGGTGGAAGGCCCTATGATTGGTCTGTTACTAATCGGTGACCGATAAAGACCTGACCAAGGCCTGTAGTAAGCTTGGTTAGGCATTACAGAAGATAACACTAAGACCGAGGGGTCTTAGAGAGCCCTCTAGCGGGGCGAATAGAGCTTGATCAAGCCTTGGGCAAGCTAGATCGAGCAGGACTGAAGCTAAACGATAGACCGAGAGGTCTGTCTGGTCCTCCTAGAGAGGCCAAGGAAAGTACGAGAATCTAACTAAAGCTGGGTCGGGCCTTCAGCAAGCACGACCGAGCAGTACCGGAGCTAACACTAAGACCGAGGGGTCTTAGAGAGCCCTCTAGTGGGGCGAATAGAGCTAGATCGAGCCTTGGGAAAGCTAGATCGAGCAGGACTGAAGCTAAACGATAAACCGAAAGGTCTGACGGGTCCTCATAAGAGGCATGGAGAAAGATCTGATACTAAAGTACCTCTCGGAAGTAATAAAATATGCCTGATGAAGCCGGGTATGATGTTTGTTGTTTGATGGCATTCATCGATTAGGTCTGGTGGATTCCCCATTACTCCGAGTGGTACTAGTAGAGGCTCCTACAGGGGTGAGCAAAGCGAGATCAAGCCTTAGGCAAGCTAGATCGAGCAGAACTGAAGCTGAAAAGCAAAATAAATGACAGGTCTGTCCAAATCAATAAACTTGAAATCCAGTGTGGTCACCACGGGTCACGAGGTGAATTCCTAGCGATTGTCTGCTGAACGTATAGGAAGGCCCGAAACGAACGATAATTTCATTGCACAGTGGAGATACTATACGTTCAGGAGTAGCATACATCGGGTTTGATCTATGATCATGTCTGGTCTCCGAGGATCCACCGGGTTACCAACTGGCACCGCTGTACTGGGTGTAAAACTGGGCCACCTGAAGTCCCGGGTGTAAAACTAGGTGCCTCTGTGCCAAAGTAGCGGCTTGCGTAGTGCATTATGCCTCCGGCTTGCGAAATGGTTATAAGCAATAACAACAGGACGCCGCGGGGTGTTCACTTAAAGGAGTAACGTTCTCTCAAGGGAGGGGATCTAAAAATCTTGATAAAACATTTATTCTATGCAAAATTTGTGCGCAAATTTTGCAAAGTAAAAAGCTGCACTGTAGCAAATTCTATGTGTGTAGCATTATTAGGGAAGTGTTGTTTGATGGCACCTCTCTACTTGATGCACCAAAGAACTACCTTGATGGCTCATGACCGCTGGTAATCTGTCGTCGCTAGTAGTTCGGAACTGAGAACAAATATGTTCGCAAATTACAACAATTATACAGCATATTGCTGAATAAAGCAGAACCGAATAATACTCAGTGACTTTACACCAAGACTGACTAATGTCTGGATTGTATCGTCCTACTCGAGTAAGGCGAAGAAAAGCTAGAAAGATACGCTTTTCACAAAGCAGGCTTAATGCATGCAAACCAAGGAGGAAGGAGTGATGCCCCTCCTTATAATAAGCAGAACCAAATAAAGAACAGACAGCATCATCTGTACAGTGACCAAGAAGAGGTGAAACTTCTGTATGTGAAAAGGCAATTTGAGCGAGATTTATTAGCAGACTAGTATTATGTTGTTTCTAGTAGGCGAAAGCCGAAACATCAACATGTGAAAATCTGATATTAAATCCTCAATCATTTTCCCTAGTATTATACAGCTATGAGTAACCTTAATTGGACACGGCAATTATTGCTGACCGGTGAAACTTTCGCATGGGAAAGACACACACACTTCTTGACAAAGCAATAAGTATTATGCTGTTTCTAGTACGCGAAAGCAGAAACATCAGCATGTGAAAGTTGTGAAGTTGAAGAATTTTTGTGTTGAGTACGATGTTGTTACTAGTAACCATGTCGACAGCTGAGAACTGTTCTCTAACCAATAGAAGGTGAAACTTCTGTATGTGAAAAGGCAATTTGAGCGAGATTTCTTAGCAGACTAGTATTATGTTGTTTCTAGTAGGCGAAAGCCGAAACATCAACATGTGAAAATCTGATATTAAATCCTCAATCATTTTCCCTAGTATTATACAGCTACTAGTAGCCGTAATTGGTCAGGGAAACATTGTTGACCGGTGAAACTTCACATGGGAAAGACACACAAATTACTTGACAAAACAATAAGTATTATGCTGTTTCTAGTATGCGAAAGCAGAAACATCAGCATGTGAAAGTTGTGAAGTTGAAAAGTTTTTGTGTTGAGTACGGTGTTGTTACTAGTAACCATGTCGACAGCTGGAAAGCTGTTCTCTAACCAATAAAAGGTAAAACTTCTGTATCTGAAGAGGCGGCGTGATTGAGATTTTTAACAGACTAGTATTATGTTGTTTCTAGTAGGCGAGAGCCGAAACATCGACATGTGAACATCTGGTTTTTAAATCATGAGTCAATTCTCCCTAGTATGATACAGTTGTTAGCCGGTATTGGTAACAGTAGAACAGAGATTTGGAGGGCAAAACCTGCTCATGGGAAATGCTCACAGAGCGCTATCTACCAGTACACATAGTATTATGCTGTTTCTAGTACGCGCGAGCCGAAACATCAGCATGTGAAATGTGTAATCGTGGGTAACTCTAAGTGTGTAGAGTACTGTGTAGTAACTAGTAGCCATGCCAAAGCATGCATTGAAACTCTTCGTGATTTAAAAAGCTCAAAGCAAGATTGACGAGGCCGCAAGGCTATGTCTTTCTAAATTCGAACAAATCGAAAGATTGTTCAAAGTACAATTAAACTGATTGATCCTGTCAGTTGCCATATGCTTGTCTGAAAGACTAAGCCATGCATGTGCAAGCGAAGCTTGAAAAAGTGGAACCGCGAATGGCTCATTAAATCAGTTACTATCTATTAGTTGATTTGCAAGCTAAATGAATAACTGCGGTAACCCTGCAGCTAATGCATGCTGATTGTCCGACACTGTCGGAGACTTTTACAAGACTACACCGGGTGATTTGCTAAGTACAGACACATCCCGTGATGAGTCCTAGTAACTGAAAGATCCCAGATAGCTTCGGCTTGGGGACGGAACTTCCGAATTTCTGACCTATCAACCTATGATGGTAGTGTAACGGACTACCATGGTTGTGACGGGTAACGGGGAATCAGGGTTCGATTCCGGAGAGGGAGCCTTAGAAACGGCTACCACATCCAAGGAAGGCAGCAGGCACGCAAATTACCCACTCTCCGCACGAGGAGGTAGTGACTAGAAATAATGATATGAACCTTTATGGTTTGTAATCAGAATGGAATGGACTTAAAAGCTCCATTGATGAACGAGTAGAGGGCAAGTCTGGTGCCAGCAGCCGCGGTAATACCAGCCTCTACAAGCGTATGCAATAGTTGCTGCGTTTAAAAAGCTCATAGTTGGATCTGTTTGAGTAGAACGGCAACATGGTCTTCAGTTAAATCTGTTGACTCGTTCCGCTCATCCTTCGCATCGAAGAAATAGTTTGCACTTAAATGTGACGAACTGTGGAAACGGTGTTTTCACCCTGAGAAAATTAGAGTGTTCAAAGCATCCTTTGGGATCGAATAATAAAGCATGGAATAATGGAGAATGACCCGCTACTCGATTGATGCCGGTTGGCTGAGTGCGGTAATGATTGAAAGGAACAGACGGGGGCATTTGTATTGCTACGTTAGAGGTGAAATTCTTGGATCGTGGCAAGACAAACTACTGCGAAAGCATTTGCCAAGAATGTTTTCATTAATCAAGAACGAAAGTCAGAGTATTGAAGAGGATTAGATACCCTCGTAATTCTGACCATAAACTATACCAACCTACAATTTGTCAAAGTCGATCTTGACTTGGCAAGAGATTAACCGGGAAACCAAAGTTTATTGGTTCCGGGGGAAGTATGGTTGCAAAATCGAAACTTAAAGGAATTGACGGAAGGGCACCACCAGGAGTGGAGCCTGCGGCTTAATTTGACTCAACACGGGAAAACTCACCCGGTCCAGACATCTTAAGGATTGACAGATTGAATATCTTTCATGATTATATGGGCGGTGGTGCATGGCCGTTCTTAGTTAGTGGAGTGATCTGTCTGGTTAATTCCGATAACGAACGAGATCTTCTCCATCTAAATAATGAAATTCACTATATGTGAATTCAAACACTTCTTAGAGGAACTATGCGGAATTAAATACCGCAGATGAAGTGAGGCTATAACAGGTCTGTGATGCCCTTAGATGTTCTGGACTGCACGCGCGCTACACTGTGTACTTTTAGATTGAGTACTCAGCCCTTGGTCCGAAATGGACTGGGCAATCAGAGAAAAGTACAGCGCTTCAAGGGGATCGTCTGTTGTAACTTGCAGACGTGAACCAGGAATTCCTGGTACTTATGAGTCAACAACTCATAGGGATTACGTCCCTGCCCTTTGTACACACCGCCCGTCGCTACTACTGATTGGATAGTTAAGCAAGAATTGCAAATTCCTACTGTTGGGACTTCGGTCTCCGGCAACGGGATGAAGCGGATCGAGCTTAATTGTCTAGAGGAAGTAAAAGTCGTAACAAGGTTTCCGTAGGGGAACCTGCGGAAGGATCAGTGATTGATTCCTTCGGGCATGGCTGCTGGTAGAGGCCATGTCTGTAGTGCGCATGACGCTCTGTCGCTAGAGATTGCTTGGCAACCAATCTCGAATTATGTATCGAGCTCAAAAACTACTTGTGTGGATACATAGTTCAGCAGTCATGGCAAGGGACTGCTTAAAGGGAGACTAGTTAGCAAAAGCAGCCTAGCAGAACTGCAGCTATCTAGATCTCAGAAGCTGGGTTATAGAAGCCCAGCTATAGACTTGTGAATGAGAAAGGCCTAAAAAGGTCCACAAGTCGCGTGGTTAGAACCGACACGCAAAAATCCCAGCGAGTGACAGAGCGTTGCGCTGTTCAGTGGGAAAGAGTTGAGCTACTCGGGGCGCCCACTGAACTTGCTCCGAGCCAAAGGCTCGAAAAAACACAGCTTAGCCTCAGATCCTTTACATAGAAGGCTAGCTAAAATAAACTTACCTTGGACGAGGGTAAAGTTTAGTCAGTTCTTAGGGGAGAGTAATCCACAGCTTCTCGCCCTCTGAACATTCTCCCAGATATGTAGGTCTGGGAGAGTCTCCTCCTGTTCTTCGGAATCTGGAGGTAGACAAAGACAGTACGATACGATCTTGCATCGGGATGACTAACCGATAATGATCATAATCTGACAATTTTTCCGGCTTGAGGCACCGGAGTCAGATTAAAGACACATACTGAACTAAAGGCGTATGTGCAAAGCTTGTCGGAGTGTAGAGAGTCAAGCTGAGTTGACTCGTCACGTGGTGATGACAACAGCCATGTGCAAAACACTCACAACTTTATCGTCTATGTGGAAAAGGTTGCTAACAGCGCTCTCTATGAGAGGCCCTCGCATATAACTATACGAGGAAAAGGCGATAGAGTTGTTTGAATGTGGGGCAGGTTCATCGACAAGCTAAGTTGATCACATTCTTGTTGTGGCATCCTACTAGAATTGGTCACGGTCTGCACCAACTCTCCCCAAGTTGGCCAGACTTAAAACTAGAAATAAGGTTTGCAGCTATGTGAACCTAGAAACTGTAAAGGAGTTGAAAGAACTTAAAGGAATTGAAAGAGGCCTTGAGGTATATCCTCTTGGTAAAGACCCACAAAAGCTCACAAAAGTGGCTTCGAAGGGCAAAACTGGTTCATCCAAAACAATTGGAGAGCTTAAAGCAGAACCAATTCGAATGAAACACTATTGGTGAAACTTCATCATGAGAACGTCACAAGCTGATCACGCTCTATGATATGACTAGTATTATGTTGCTTCTAGTAGGCTAAGCGCAAGCCGAAACATCAACATGTGAAAGTCGTAGAATTTTGCAATCAAACTGTGGCTAGTACTGTGATGTTACTAGTAACCTGGTGTTCCGTCATATGGCCAAGAGAGCATTTGAAGGCGAAACTTCTGCATGGGAAAGCTGCATCATGATCAAAATTTTATATCGAGTATTATGTTGACGTTAGTAGGCCTTGGCCGAAAACGCAGCATGTGAAAGGTATAGATAAAAGTTATTGTTGCAGTCAGTACTGTGTAGTTACTAGTAGCTGGATTTAAGCTCAAAATGAGACACTGTTGGTGAAACTTCATCATGAGAATGTCACAAGCTGATCAAGCTCTATGATATGACTAGTATTATGTTGCTTCTAGTAGGCTAAGCGCAAGCCGAAACATCAACATGTGAAAGTCGTAGAATTTTGCGATCAAATTGTGGCTAGTACTGTGATGTTACTAGTAACCTTGTGTTACGTCATATGGCCAAGAGAGCATTTGAAGGCGAAATTTCTGCATGGGGAAGCTGCATCATGAACAAAAGTTTATATCGAGTATTATGTTGACATTAGTAGGCCCTGGCCGAAAGCGCAGCATGTGAAAGGTATAGATAAAAGTTATCGTTGCAGTCAGTACTGTGTAGTTACTAGTAGCTGGATTTAAGCTCGAAATGAGACACTGTTGGTGAAACTTCATCATGAGAACGTCACAAGCTGATCACGCTCCATGATATGACTAGTATTATGTTGCTTCTAGTAGGCTAAGCGCAAGCCGAAACATCAACATGTGAAAGTCGTAGAATTTTGCGATCAAATTGTGGCTAGTACTGTGATGTTACTAGTAACCTTGTGTTACGTCATATGGCCAAGAGAGCATTTGAAGGCGAAACTTCTGCATGGGGAAGCTGCATCATGAACAAAAGTTTATATCGAGTATTATGTTGACGTTAGTAGGCCCTGGCCGAAAGCGCAGCATGTGAAAGGTATAGATAAAAGTTAGCGTTGCAGTCAGTACTGTGTAGTTACTAGTAGCTGGATTTAAGCTCGAAATGAGACACTGTTGGTGAAACTTCATCATGAGAACGTCACAAGCTGATCACGCTCTATGATATGACTAGTATTATGTTGCTTCTAGTAGGCTAAGCGCAAGCCGAAACATCAACATGTGAAAGTCGTAGAATTTTGCAATCAAACTGTGGCTAGTACTGTGATGTTACTAGTAACCTTTTCTTACGTCATATGGCCAAGAGAGCATTTGAAGGCGAAACTTCTGCATGGGGAAGCTGCATCATGAACAAAAGTTTATATCGAGTATTATGTTGACGTTAGTAGGCCCTGGCCGAAAGCGCAGCATGTGAAAGGTATAGATAAAAGTTATCGTTGCAGTCAGTACTGTGTAGTTACTAGTAGCTGGATTTAAGCTCGAAGTGAGACACTGTTGGTGAAACTTCATCATGAGAACGTCACAAGCTGATCACGCTCTATGATATGACTAGTATTATGTTGCTTATAGTAGGCTAAGCGCAAGCCGAAACATCAACATGTGAAAGTCGTAGAATTTTGCGATCAAACTGTGGCTAGTACTTTGATGATGCTTGTAGCCAACCGAATTGGTTGAAAAGCCCAATAAGTAAGCTAACTTGGGAGAGCTTGTTGGAAACCAAATGCTACTAGATTGGTCCAAATACATCCTTCAACAGGGGATCACTTGGCTCGCTTTACGAAGAGGAGCACAGCTATATGTGTTAATTCGGTATGAATCGCAAGATTTGTTTACCGACCTCTCTAACGCAAAAGGCGGTCTCGGCTTCGGCTGTTGACTGCGTCCGATTCAGGGTTATATAACTCTCGATTGAACACATTGATGTTCTATTGTTGGTGCTTCCAATAAAATTGGAACACTTAAAGCAGAACCGATTCAAATAATAGCATTCTGATCAATGATTGCATTCCTTGATCAAGAACTGCTGGAGTCATTGTGATGGCGAATTTTCTTCATAAGAAAATTGCAAAGAGACGGAACTTAATGAGACTAGTATTATGTTGTTTCTAGTAAGCGGAAGCTGAAACAGCAACATGTGAAAATCAAGTTTTGTTCAATGATCTCGAGGCGATAAGTACTATGAAGCAACTAGTAGCCTAAGCATGACTCAGATTTGAGACAGTCAAAAAGACTGGCGAAACTTCTTCACATGAAAGTTACATAGAGAACTACAAATGTATACAGCGAGTATTATGTTGTTTCTAGTAGGCGAAAGCTGAAACATCAACATGTGAAAGTTGTCTGCAAACTGTAGAACGATATGTGATTAGTACTGTGCTGTTACTAGTAGCCAGTCTGACTGTAGAAGCCAAGACAAAGGGAAACTAATGCATCTGAAAAGGACAAGTTATGGAAAGGTATGCACGATAAGTATTATGTTGTTTCTAGTAAGCGGCAGCTGAAACATCAACATGTGAACGTCGTTGTGTACAGTAACCTAGAACTATATAGTCCTTAGTAACGTGCATTTACTAGTACCTGTAATTGGTATTCAGACTCAGGCAGTTTGGAATAGTTTGGCAAAGATGCACCAGAGAAAACTGGGATTTGATACAGAAATTGTTGAATACAAGTATTATGCTGCTTCTAGTAGGTTGAATCCGAAACATCAGCATGTGAAAATTGAAAACATTTCTGGTTCGAATTGTCACAAGTATTTGGTGATCTGAGTAGCCAAACTCACTACAACGCCAATTGAAGGCAAAAATTCTCAACGGGAAAAGCTATTCTCATTGAATGAGCTAACAAGACGAGTATTATGTTGCTTCTAGTAGGCGAAAGCCAAAACATCAACATGTGAAAGTCTTGCTGAACAAATTTAATGTTGTTGAGCTCAGTACCGTGTGAATTAGTAGCCATAATTGGCGAGCGAAAATTGAACTGGCGAAACTTCGTCTTTGGAAAATTGCAGATGCCGAGCACTTATTTTGCAACGAGTATTATGTTGACTGTAGTAAGCGAAAGCCGAAACAGCAACATGTGAAAGCTGTTGAAATTTGTGGTCATTTTGCAATAAGTACAAGGAGTGTAACTAGTAGCCAGGTCAAAATTTGGGATAAGAATGAGCAAAAATTCTGCATGAGAACAGTTGAAATTATGAAACTAAATTACAAAGACTAGTATTATGTTGTTTCGAGTACGCGAAAGCGGAAACATCAACATGTGAACGTTTGTAACGAAGTTTCGTTAATTTTCAGCCTAGTACTGAGCAAGAACGAGTAGCCTCATCTCCAATCCCACGCAAAATGTAGTGAAATATGTGAGTGAACCTTATTCACGGTGAGGGTTTCCCGAGGTCTGTATTGCAGCGAGTATTATGTTGCTTCTAGTAAGCGAAAGCTGAAACAACAACATTTGAAAGTTGGAATTAATGACTGAATGGAAACTTCGACCTGTGTTTGATAGTAGTAGCGAACAAAACTGCTGAATCGGTTTCTGTCTCATATTGGTCAGTGAACCAATTAAGAGACAATCAACTACATAACCTGAATTGGGCGAGAGAACCCCCTTAACTTAAGCATATCAGTAAGGGGAGGAAAAGAAATCAACTGAGAATCCCTTAGTAATGGCGAATGAACAGGGAAAAGCTCATCGGGAAGAGAAATGGCAACATTTCTCGGTGTCCGGTATGGTTTGATGCTAGACTGGTGAATTTGTCCTGATGTCTACTGGAAAGTAGCATCAAAGAAGGTGAAAATCCTGTAAAGGTCATTTTCGATACCAGTCATAATGGCTCATTCCTATGAGTAGAGTTGTTTGAAAGTGCAACTCGAAGCTGGAGATATGTCTCTCCAAAAGCTAATTATAAAGCGAGACCGATAGTAAACAAGTACCGTGAGGGAAAGTTGAAAAGCACTCTGAAGAGAGAGTGAAAAGTACGTGAAACTGTTGAAGGGGAACTGGAGTGAGCGTTACCATACTCAATGCCTTGATATTATATTCTCGGCTACCGAGTAGTGTAGTTGTCGTCTTTTGGCAAATCTTGTTAATGAATCGAGCAGAAGTTTTCCTCGGAATTCTTCTTGTTGATTCTAAACAAAATGAGATAAATTGATCTTGATTGCCTGTCTGACCTCAACTTCCTATTCAATGCTCTCTACAGCCCGTCTTGAAACACGGACCAAGGAGTGTGAGTTGCTTGCAAGTGTTGTCGCTCATTGAAAGCGCACACGCGAAATGAAAGTGAACAGTGTAATTTTTATGAATTGCACTACTTTGTGTGGTGAGGGCGCCGATTCGGTGTCCCGCAACCACGGACGGTTTTGCTCTTATTGCATGACTGATCCAGAGCAAGTAGCACACGACCCGAAAGATGGTGATCTATGCTTGGGCAGGGCGAAGCCACGGGAAACCATGGTGGAAGCCCGAAGCGGTTCTGACGTGCAAATCGATCGTCTGACCTGAGCATAGGGGCGAAAGACTAATCGAACCATCTAGTAGCTGGTTTCCTCCGAAGTTTCCCTCAGGATAGCAAAAGCTTGAGCAAGATTGAAAAATCTTCGCAAAGCAATTTCATCGGTTAAAGCGAATGATTAGAGGAATGGGGGAAAATTTTTCCTTCACCTATTCTCAAACTATAAATCGGTGAGATGTCCTTGTGACTTAATTGCACTTGGACTATGAATGCAAGCTTTTTGTGGGCCGCTTTTGGTAAGCAGAACCGGCGATGTGGGATGAACCAAAAGTTGGGTTAAGGCGCCTAACTACTTGCTCATGAGTCACCACAAAAGGTGTTGATTGATACTGACAGCAGGACGGTGGTCATGGAAGTTGAAATCCGCTAAGGAGTGTGTAACAACTCACCTGCCGAATCAATCAGCCCTGAAAATGGATGGCACTAGAGCTCGTGGCCTATACCCAACCATGAATATCAATATCTAACGCAAGTTAGATTAGAGAAAAAGAGCCTCACCAGCTCAAAAATGATATTCATGTGTAGGAGGACACATTGATTGCGCTAAAGTATGCACGCAAGTGTATGCGCGAAGCGATCAATGGAGCAGATCTTGGTGGAAGTAGCAAGTACTCAAATGAGAACTTTGAGGACTGAAGCGGGAAAGGCTTTCATGTGAACAGCGTTTGCACATGAGTTAGTCGATTCTAAAAGACAGGCTAATGCCAAAGTCTTGAATAGTGGTTTCTTGAAAACTGCTGAGTCTCGAAAGAGCATCGGGTTAAAATTCCCGAACTTACTCTCCTGGCATTGAGACGGCAACGTCATTGAGGTCGAACTTTGTCATTGGGACCTTGGGGAAGAGTTATCTTTTCTTTATAACACGTTGTAGAGTCCTTGGAATTGATTCAATCAGAGATAAGGCTCGAAGCGTGCAAGAGCACAGCAGCATTTGCTGTGTCCCAATTGTTCCTGGTGGCACATAAAAGTTTGGCTTAGCAGATGTCAGGAGAGTGAATCGTACCGATTACCGCATCAGGTCCCCAAGGTGAAAAGCCTCTGGTCTTGGAACAGTGTAGATAAGGGAAGTCGGCAAAATAGATCCGTACCTTCGGAAGAAGGATTGGCTCTGAGGAGTGGGTGTAACAAGCCTTTAGTTTGACGCTTCGGTCTGCTAAAGCGTGCGATGGCCTTCGGGTTGTTGGCGTTTGGTTTGACTGCTAGCTGATATGCTTTAGGTCTATTCTGTTGCACAAAAAACACTCGAACTCTGAACTGGTTCGGACAAGG
>NW_027449280.1:0-22971 GCF_964194025.1 Convolutriloba macropyga
CCAAATAGTTTTTTTCTTCAAATAATGAAATAATTCGAAAATTTGAAATAGATAAGATTCTGTGTTTCTGGTCATTGAAATTAGCACCAACTATTAGTCTGAAACTCAGGGTAAACAAATGGCAACGCTGGTATAGGCCGAATGTGAGTTCAGTTAACATCGGTGTCACAAGATATTTGAAACTGGGACTCGAAGTATCTGGCTACTCAATAGGAAGAGACAATTTTGAAGCACCCTCGCCATATATATTTTTAAACAGATTGGGAAACATTACGAATTACGCTGCATCATTGTCATAACTGTTTCAAAAAAACTTCAATCCTCCCGACTTGGTCAACTTACGACTGTACCAACCTTTTGATCTTTTACTACTGTAGTTCGAACGGCATCAGGTTTTTCTTCCTACCAATATGTTGGTTACCAATACAGGCAATTGATGATGATACAAAAACGCATAGTTGAAAGCAATACACTTTGGAGCATTATTTCAGTTGTTGCATCCAATGAGGATATGATTTGATATGTTTTGCAATGCAAAAACTTTTTTTTTGTTTTTAGGTCGTACTTCTCAAGGCACTTTCGTTTTCTCTTAATGCTTAATTAGATTTATTGATTGAACTTAGATTTTGCGAGGTGAAAAGCGACTATTTAATTAGGTTGTTAAAATGCGTACCAAGCGACAATTTGAATTTATAATAGAACCCAAGCAGCACTAATAAGATGAATGAAATTTATCTAATTAGTTTTTAGTTCACGGATATGTTTGTCGTGAAATACCTTTTTAATTATTTGTGAACTCCTGTTTTTGAAACTGAATTATGCATCCTGACAATACCCAGGTTGAGGTGCCAGACCGAAAGTCGATATGTCCAGACCGTCCCAGACGGAAAGTGCCTATGTCCAGACTTTCGTGCGCTCAAAATTTTTCGTGCGTTCCTCGTGCGTTCAAAAGTCCTCATGTCCAGACGTTCGTGCGTTCAAAATTGCCTATGTCCAGACTTTCGTGCGTTCCAAAGGAAAATTCGTGCGCTCAAAAATTGATAATTTGTGCTTTCAAAGTTACATATGTCCAGAGACTATCGCGCGTTCAAAATTGCTTATGTCCAGACTATCGTGCGTTCAAAATTGCTTATGTCCAGACTATCGTGCGTTCAAAATTGCATATGTCCAGACTATCGTGCGTTCAAAATTGCTTATGTCCAGACTATCGTGCGTTCAAAATTGCTTATGTCCAGACTATCGTGCGTTCAAAATTGCTTATGTCCAGACTATCGTGCGTTCTAAATTGCATATGTCCAGACTATCGTGCGTTCAAAATTGCATATGTCCAGACTATCGTGCGTTCAAAATTGCATATGTCCAGACTATCGTGCGTTCAAAATTGCTTATGTCCAGATAATCGTGCGTTCAAAATTGCATATGTCCAGACTATCGTGCGTTCAAAATTGCATATGTCCAGACTATCGTGCGTTCAAAATTGCATATGTCCAGACTATCGTGCGTTCAAAGTGAGATATGCCCAGACTATCGTGCGTTCAAAATTGCATTTGTCCAGACTATCGTGCGTTCAAAATTGCATATGTCCAGACCATCGTGCGTTCAAAATTGCATATGTTTTGATCCAGACCGTCTAATTTTGAACGCACGGCGCCACCTTGTGCGTTCATTTCGGTCTGGACATATCGACTTTCGGTCTGGGACCCCAACCTGGGTATACTTCAAATGAAAATTCCAAATCCATCCGCGCCCCCAGCGCCCCAACTACTAGCACCTGCAGCGAGTCATTCACCAGTTCACGAATCACGAATTTTGCCAGTGCTCTTGTTCAAATTTAGCGGTTTGCCTTGTGAAAAGTGGGCATTTTTCGAACGCTGAATTAGAAACTGAACTGGTATTTTTGCGATCACGAAAGGCAACCAACACCATTTTTTGTATCTTATTTTACAAAAACGAGCTGTGCCATTTTATGAACAAATACAGAACTCAGAGTTGCAGCCGAAGTTGCAGTCAGGCCACTTTTAATGGTCATGCATGTCTGTTTTCAGCTCGAAAAATTTGTATGCTATTCCAGATAATTTTGTTTCTTTTTTCTATATATCATTACAATAAAAGCGCTGCTAAATCAGAAACAATAGCATAATCCCTGCAGCTATTTTTTTGTTTTCCAATCCAGTCATAATGGTGCATCAGGCCCATCGCAACGTTCTTCAGCTTAATTGCAACTTCTTCAAAAAAACGTAGCTCCAGTTAATCACATAATTTGAACCAGTGTTTCAAAATCTGAACTTGTGAAACGATATTTCTTTCCCTCCCCCGGTCACAAAACTATGAACTCGAAGTTTTAAATGCAATTAAAAATTGTGCTCCCGTTTTGCTGTTAACCTCCGCTTCTATTGGGGTTGGAAACATTCACCCAATGTATTACTTGCAGCCTCTGTAACCACTTCGTCAGCAAACAGATTGTCCTCATTAACAGGTGAGCATGTATCAAAACGTGATAGGAAAACTTGTTTTTCGATATGAAGTTTTACCTGGAAAAATGCAATTTTTCGACGAAGAGCCACCGTGAAAAAACTTACTTCAAAATTACTGCTTTTAGCAGTGAATTCAGTTAAAATGGTGATTAAATTTAAGATATCCGGCGTATTTACTAGCTAAAATTGTCTGACACGTTGTCATTTTCTTGATTTTATATATATATATATATATATATATATATATATATATATATATATATCCTGTGGGAAAAATCTCTGTTTCTCACGTTCTGTAACCACAGTCTTTGTGAAACGACTGAACTTCCATTTTAAGGAAAAGTGTTGCCAGTTAGTGAATGGTATAACCAAACACACGCTGCTGAATGATTTTGAACTGAATAGATTTGAAACTCTGAAATAATTGAAATTCTTTGTTTCTTGTAACTTAAATTAGTGCAAAATATTGATCTGGAACTCAGGATAAATAAATGGGATCACTGGTGTAAAACAATTGTAAATTAGATTATTTTCAGCGCCACAAAAAACTTGAAACTGGTACTCGAAGAAGAATCATTTTTGTTCCAAAATCCTTAGCAAAGTGTTGTGTTTGACGGCTTACGGTGTAACATTAGTATACGTAACTGTTTCGATGAACTTCATTCCTTTCACAGGACAACTTAAGACTCTGCCAACCATTTTGTTTCCTGTAACTCAAATGGCATCAATTTTTTCTTCTTACCAATAAAAGTAGCTCCGTGACAAGCAGTTGGTCACATGAAAGTGATCTCTGGTGGCTCAGTATTTCAGTAATATCTGAGCTGAGGATTACTTGAATCCCAATTGTAAGTGTTGCGAATATGGGTGAGCAATCTATGATCACCCCAGACATTTGAGAATTTTTACCGTGTAAGATCTTACAATTTTCTTACAAAAGTGTCATACAAATTACAAATATTTCTAAGATTATTCGTCGACTACCAAGACATTTATGCAAGAGACAAACACTTAAATCAATTGATTCTGCTGCATTTATTATTTCCATGGAGAATTGGACTTCGTAGAGGATAAGCATTTGCTATGAATTTGTTCAACAAAAAAGCAAAATACCTCATGGTTAGAACTTAAACTGTTTTCTATCACTATTGAAAAGGGCAGTGTTACGACTTACAATGACCTTTGACACAATGACCTTCAAGGCAACCCGAGCAAGATGAGGAAAACAATGATAATTAACCACGTGCTGAAACCAAATATTCATAATTTCAAACGATATTATCAAATTCACTTGGTCTTTTCGAGCTTGAGATTCTTAAGCATAAAGCGTTATAATAAAGCATTTCTAAGCAAGTGATTCAATTAATGTTGCACCGCAACATTTGGTCCGCCGACAAATAGGTTAAGGATAAAATAGTCAAAGCATTGGGCACCAAAAGCATTAACTCTCTCTCTCTCTCTCTCTCTCTCTCTCTCTCTCTCTCTCTCTGCAATCTTAGCAAAAAATCTAAAAGGGGAAACTTAAAGGGGAAGTTAAAAGCGGACCCCCCATTAGATAACACATCCCCCCACATGTTATACAAGTTGATTAACTTGCATAACAAGGTTGAATAACCTAATTCTGAGACCCTGAAAAGTTATCTAGTGGGAGAACTATATCTCAGAGTTACAATTTTTTTTTGAAACTTCGGGGAAAACAAACTCTCTCTCAGATCTCGCGGTGAACTCGAAACTTTTAGTTTAGGTTTGCTCCCCCGAAGTAATAACAATAAGTTCGCGCGCAAGAATTGGCCGCTTTCTTTGAAGGGGGATTATGTGAAACCCGATTTCCCATATTTTGCGTTCTTTTAGTGTGTTTTTAGCTTTCAGCACAGCAAAGTCCACGAAAAAGACAAACGAAAAAGATACGAATAAAGACCAATATCAAAGACAAGATAAGGACGCCCTCAAAGGCAACAGCAAGTCAAAATGTTCAATCTTGAAATGCGGAAACAGTCGCGGGGATCACACCGCAGCGCTGCTACAAGTTTTAACAATGAGGCTGAAAATATCATGTCAAAAGATCTAGACACCATTTCAGAAGCAGACATCAACAGGTTAAATCAGGTAGCGACACTTCTCACCCGAAAGCAGAATTTTCTGGTAACTTTGAACCAAAAACTTCAACATAACTTGACTGGAGATCTTCTGGAGTCCGAAGAAGTTGATGACAAGTTAACAAAGAACGTTGATGCAATCAAACGCTTCACGAAAGGTTTTGAGGGACCTTCAACGGCAGCAGATACTTCAACGCCATCTACTTCAACGCTCTCCGATGCTATGAGGAACTCGGCCAACATCAAGTTACCAGAACTCAATCTGCCAGTATTTTCGTGTGATTTCATGGAATGAAATTCGATCTTTGATTTTTTCAAAGGAGCAGTCATCGACAACAGTTCTTTTCAAGGAAGTCAGAAATTGCAGTATCTGAAAGCATCTGTATAAGGTGATGCCTCCAAACTGCTTGCCTCGATACCAGTTACCGATCACAACTTCGAAATTGCTTTGAATACTCTGATAAACAGATACGAGAACAAGAGGATCATCGTTCGCACGCACCTGCATTCAATTGTTTCGTATCGATCACTGACAACCGACAATAAAAAAAGACTTAAGAAATTTAATTGAAGCAATGGACGAACATCGACACATCGACTTGCCTTGCAGAATTTGGGAGAACCAGTCAACAGTCAAGACATCTTTTTTGTTTACTTGATCAGTGAGAAGCTGCCTACAGAGACAAGAAAACAATGGGAGCTGTCTTCAAAAGGCAAGGAACCTCAAAAGTATGCAGAGCTTAGACTTTTCTTAGATGAACGCGCACAAGCACTCGAGGCAAAAGCGCCAAATGGATTAGGAGCGACAAAAACAAAAGTGAACGGGAATCCACTACATTTGCACATACATTTGGCGACTTCCGAGCAACAAGGCGACTGTTGTAAAGAAACGCACAAAATTTTCAATTGCGGAAAGTTCAAGAAGGGAACGTGCAGAGCTAATATAGGTTAGAAAACTTTGTTTCAATTGTCTGCGACCAGGACACAGATCAAAAGATTGTGATGGATCGAAATGCAAGAAAGATGGTAGAAAGAATCATACTCTTCTTCATCGTGAAAACATTCACAACAGAAACGCCAATCAGCAAACAACTAGCGGAACAACCAGCACTCAAGCAAATGACAAACAGAAGAACAACGCTACAGTAACAAAAGCAATTGCAAAATCTAAGGATGAAAACAATATCACAGGAGCTATGACACAACGAACTTCAGAAGAAGTCTTTCTTCAAACCGCAAATGATTCCGTTAATGTTCACGGCGAGACAATTATACTTAAGGTACTTCTCGATTCAGCTTCACAAAACAACCTTATAACTGAATCAGCAGTACAACGGTTACAATATAAGAAGAAATGCAGCAACACAAAAGTTTTTGGACTAGGTGGGACGGTTCAGGACAACAAAGGTCGCGTGGACCTTCTTATCTCATCAAGGAACAGATCGTCAACTGTCAATATTAGTGCGTCAGTTTTGACAAAAAATACTGATAATCTGCCATCACGGTTCATTGACACCAGCCAATGGGAAACAGTAAAGGAGTTGGAGCTTGCTGACCCAGACTTTAACATGCCGTCATCAATTGACCTCTTCATCGGAGCATCTCATTATGAAGACATAATGATTGGCATCAATCGACTAAAGGAGCCTAACTGTGGAATAACATATAGGATATCAATGTTCGGTTGGGTCGTTATTGGAAGGGAACAGACAGACGAAACCAATACAAACGATCTGCAGATTTTCTTTGTATCTTCAGAGCCAGAAAATTTGCAGCGCTTTTGAGAAATAGAATAAATTCCAGCAGCGCAGCTTTGGACAACCGAAGAGAAACGTTTGCGATGATCACTTCAGGGAAACAACTAGAAGAAGCCCTGAAGGTCGCTTCATAGTGAAACTTCTCTTCAAGAACGAGACAAAAGCATTAAGAGATTCATTTCAACAAGCCAAAAAATGACTCCGCAAAGTTTTATTCAGATTGGAAAGACAGCCCGACTTTTAAAAAAGTTACGCAGTATTCATTGGAGAAATTTCCAACATCAGAACTAATCAAGCCTGTCGAAAACTGCTACTATCGTTGTCATCATTGTGTGTTCAAGAGTCAAGCACTACCACCAAGCTGAGGGTCGTTTCCGATGGATCCGCAAAGACGACAACAGGAGTATCTCTTAGCTACAGACTCTTGGTGGGACCAGAAAATCAGAAAGACCTTTTCAGCATTCTTGTTCGATTTCGACTACACCAAGAGTGCTTTCTGCTGATATTGCAAAAATGTGGAGGCAAGTGGAACTGGACAAGTAAGACAAAGAATATCACCGATTATTGCGGAAAGATCCAAATTCAGAGGCGATTGAAACTTATCGTGTGACTCGGGTAACATACGGCATTGCGTCTTCCACTTTTCATTCAATTCGACCACTGCAAGTTCTTGCCGAAGAAACAACAAACACTAAACTTTGTTTGTCACTAACAACTGATATGTGTGTGGATGATATACTTACCAGATGCGAAGATTCAAAAGCCGCAGAGAAGCTCCAGGACCCCAATGTTACGCGTCTTGCTTCAGCAGGTTTTGACATACTGAAATGGGTGGCTCAAAACTTGTATCAAGACTAGCTGCCACTTTCAGTGAAATGGAAGACGAGAAGATAATTGAAAGTGCAAAATATGCCATTAAGACGCTTGGGATAAGGTGGAATCGAAATCCTGATCAATTTGGTTTCACTGTAAAACTTGACAAGAGAGCTCCATTTACTAAACGGCAAATCCTCTCAGACGTTTCACGTTTATTTGACCCAAGCGGATGGCTATCACCAACGACTATTCAACATAAATCCTTTGTTCAACTGTTGCGGATGGACAAGCTTAGCTGGGATCAACATTTAACGAACGCAATTCTACAGCAGTACCTACGACTTCGAGCAAAACTGAAAGATCCTGAAAAAATTAGTCTTCAACGGAAGGTTCTCAAGCCAGCCAAGAAATCAGATTTGCAGTTGCACGTCTTTTGCGACTCGTCAACTACAGCATATGCTGCTTTGGTTTTCATCAGACAGGAGACAGACAAATTCATTGAAACAAAAATGCTTACAGCAAAGACAAGAGTTTCACCAGTCAAATCAGTTTGTGTGCCAAGGTTGGAACTTCGTATTGCCCTGCTAGGAGCAAGGCTTGTCGAGGCAGTGACAAATGCTATTAGCTATAAACGATTTCCAAATCCGAAGGTTTTTGTGTGGTCAGATTCTACGGTTACAATTGCCTGGCTACAAGATTATCTCAGGAAATGGAAAACATTTCTCGCCAACCGAGTAGCAAAAATATAAGAAATTATTCCAGCCAGTAGTTGGAAATCTGTTCCAACAGAAGACAATCCGGCGGATTGTGCTTCAAGAGGATTATCAGCAGCTGATTTGTTGAACCATAAGCTTTGGTAAAATGGACCAGAGTGGTTTTGGCAACCTGAAAACGTCTGGCCTTCTCTTCGCATTTTGTCACCTACAGGAGAAGAGACCGAAAAAGAAGTAAAAAGTGCAATCTGAAAACGTGACATTGATTA
Source organism: Convolutriloba macropyga (assembly GCF_964194025.1). Lineage (NCBI taxonomy): Eukaryota > Metazoa > Xenacoelomorpha > Acoela > Convolutidae > Convolutriloba > Convolutriloba macropyga. Next base: position 8,123 of record NW_027449280.1, read on the forward strand.
CATCAAAAGAAGATAACGCAATTTTATTGACGATAAATCGGCATCCGTCAAAACATAAAGTTTTAAGGATATTTACGTATGTCCAAAGGTTCATCAGCAGTATCAAGAGAAGAATTCAATCTTCAAAAGTGAAACAGCGGACAATAAAAATGTCGAAAAGCATGAAAGCATGCTCTTCAACGCCAGACGAGAGGACTGATAGTAATGAGTCTAAGCCTCAACAAATGATCAAGACTTATAATTCAGTCTCTCTGCAACGGAAAGATATAAACGAAGTATGACTTCAACTGTACAGCTTCATACAGCAAAACTTTCTTCACGAACACAAGATCACCAGGAATCAGTTCACTGAAGATGCAAGCAACAGCAGCAGATATGCGACACCACAAGGCGTTCTGCAACGTGACAATTTCACTGGACCAGAGAGGATTGGCGGTATAGGTAGGCCCCGATGTTTACATCAGCACCAGGATTGGTAAAGGAACGGGGGTCTCTTTACTTACCAAGGCTCCTCAACGTTTAGGTAGGGCCGGGGGCCCAGGTAATCTTGTCAGCGCCGGTGGCGCAGATGATGAAGATACGAGCTCTTTTTCTACTAGTTCCCTAGATATTGGTAGGGCCGGTGGCCCAGGCAATCTTGTCAGCGCCGGGGGGGCAGGTGAAAATTCGAGCCTAGTTTCTACTGCCAATTCCTTAGGTACAAGTAGGGCCGGGGGCCCAAGTAGTCTTGTCAGCGCCGGGGGCTCAGGTGAAAATGCGAGCTCAGTTTCTATAATCTTTTCCTTAGGTAAAGGTAGGGCCGGGGGTCAGGTATTCTTGTCAGCGCCGGGGGCGCAGGTGAAAATGTGAGCACAGTTTCTACTACCAATTCCTCAGGTATAGGTAGGGCCGGGGGCTCAGGTATTCTTGTCAGCGCCGGGGGCGCAGGTGAAAATGTGAGCTCAGTTTCTACTACCAATTCCTCAGGTATAGGTAGGACCGGGGGTCCAGGATGTCTTGTCAGCTTAGATGGTGTTGGGGTCTCAAAGGATGATGTCAACCATGGTATAGGTTGGGCCGGGGGCCCTGGGGATCAGCTTTAGATCGTGTCTACCGGGAATACAGACATTTCTAGCGAAACAGTACATCAATTCAACAAAGATGAAAACAGAGAAAGGAAATGTCTCCTTAACGCTTATGCAGCATCCACTAAAGGGAGACAGAAAACGAAAGTTTTCTAGAAGCAGCAGTCTCAAAAGCCTTTCGCCATTTTTTTATGAAGAAAATAAGGTGATTCGAGTTGGAGGACGCCTAGCCATTTCACCTTAGACTATAGACCGAAATTTTTTAGTTCTTACTCCAAGAAAATGGCCAATCACTGAAATGCTTATTCGAGAAGCACACGAGAAAAGTCTTCACGGAGGCCCTCAACTGACGTTATACACGCTTCGACGAACTATTTGGAAACTTGGAGAGCATCCTGTAGTAAAAGTTGTCTTATACAGATGCAAGCCATGTATCCGTTTTGATGCCAAATTGTTACAACTTCAGATGGGAGATCTACCTCGAGAACGAGTAGTGCCCTCATTTGCGTTCAGTCATTGCGGACTCGACTATTGTGGACCGTTCTACACAAAAAATGGAACTCGAACGCTTTTGAAAACATTGGTTGCAATTTTCATTTGCTTCAGTACGAAGGCAGTTCACATGGAGCCAGTTATGTCTCTGACCAAGGACGACTGTCTTGAAGCCATTAAAAGATTTGTATCTCGTCAAGGTATTCCTGATGAAATATACAGCGACAACTCAACAACTTTCCTTGGGACCAAGAGAGAGTTGGAGTTCCGACAAGCCTTAGCTACTCACGAGTTTGAAGATTTGATATCAACATTTGGCAAGGACAACAATATTACTTGGCTTACTATTCCGCCGAAAACACCAAAGTTTGGAGGACTATGGGAGGCCACTGTCAAATCTTTGAAACGCCATATGTACCGCAGCATTGGAAGAACAAAACTGTTTTTTGAAGACTTCACAACACTGTTGACACAAATTGAAAAAATCTTAAATTCAAGGCCTATTACGTCCGTATCAAACAATCCTAATGATGCCTTAGCACTAACACCAAAACATTTTTTGATAAGACGATCAATCACAGCATTGCCTGAACCAAAAACAACAGGAAAAGAAACAATTTCATTGACACGGCAGAAGAAGAGGATGGACAATCTTATCAGAGACTTTTGGAAGAAGTGGTCAACAAAATAATTGTCAAATTTACAACAATGGAAAAATGGCAAACGGGACAAACAAATATTGACATCAATGATGTAGTAATAATCAAGGAAGAGAACACACCATCTACTCTTTGGCCAATGGGACGAATAACAAAGGTCTTTGATGGAAATGATAAAATAGTTCGAGTTGTTGAATTGAATACATCATCTGGACTATTCATACGACCAGTCAACAAGCTTGTCTTGTTAATGAAAAACGATATTGACATGCCGCCATTAAGATCTGACAAGGAAGATGACACAGATGAAGAATGAACAACAGAGGATACAGACAAGGAATGACATCAAGAAAATGTAAATTACAACTGTAGAAAACTGGCAAACAAGAATTGATTGATTTTAAAGAGTTTTTATAAACTTTTGGTGGGTTGCTGAGAAATACTATTTAACGCAATTGACCAAAAAAAACCAGAAAGCCAGTTTCATTGATACTTTAGTCAAGTTGAACCAGTTCAAGGAGACCGGTATGTTACGATTTACAATGACCTTTGATACAATGACCTTCAAGGCAATCCGAGCAAGATGAGGAAATCAATGATAATTAACCACGTGCTGAAACCAAATATTCATAGTTTCAAACCATAATATCAAATTCACTTGGTCTTTTTGAGCTTGAGATTCTTAAGCATAAAGCGTTATAATAAAGCATTTCTAAGCCAGTGATTCAATTAATGTTGCTCCGCAACATGCAGTTTTGATAGTTTTTTCTCCGTAAGCTCAAACTTTTGGCCATCCTAAACACTTTTTGGTGACGTATACTTGTCTTGAAAACGAAGCTTATCAGAGTGACTTCAAGGAGCTAAGCAAGCTAAATCCAATTGCCCCTGGTCTTGAGGACTATTCGTATTATGATAGTCGATTATCTTTTTTAATAGAGGAATACGTGAGTTTTGGAAAACATGAGTAGCTCCAGTCGTTATTTGTAAAATTTTGAAAAAAGATCCTCCTCCTAAATTTTGATTGCAAAAATTGTACAAGTTGCATTAACTCCTGTCCTCTGACCATTTTTAAATCCCGTTTTGTTCCTAATATTTTGCCAAAAATGTGCAACTATTTAAGAAAGTTTTGTTATCAATATAAAAATTACTTCCCAATTTGTTGAAATAATCACTTTAAGATTGAATGCTCGCAAAAGTAGGCTTTATCAACAAAAAGCAGGCTTTAAATACTCAATATCTGATACGGAAGATTCAAAATTATCTCAGAGTTATTAATTCGAACTCTTAATTCGAACTTATTAATTCGAACTATTAATTCAGAGTTATTAATACACAACCAAAACCAATTCGAATCATAATCAGATTTCGTTTTAAATCATCATTGAACAAGACTCAACTTAAAATTCCCTTCTAACTTTAAAGTCTAACCTAATAGCGAGAGATAACCCAAACTTGAAAACAACACCGAAAAATCAAATTTTTCTCCTCCCGGCCTCTTATTTCTTCAGCTTCAGTAAAATGCACCAAAAAATTTTTCAAAATAAAATTAGCTTGGATCTGAAAATTTTATCAGAAAAGACAGCTGTTCAAACAGAAACAGTCTCCGAAATATATAGGTTGAAAAACAATTTCAACAACCTTCAGCTAAACTATTAACAACTGAGTTTCTATTATATCGTTGTTCCAACCTTCCCAATTTTTTAAGAGCATTTTAGAAGCACAATTACCGGGTTCCTTATATTGACAATCGAGATGTATTGGGGAGAGAAACCAAAGTGATATCGTTGAAAAACTGCTAAACTAACTGATGACGAATCAATTTTAATTTTATATTTCTCCAGGAGACATTGAGATATAGAAATGTCAAAAATTAAGTCATTTTCGCATTTTCAATTCCGCATTTTCAATGTTCTTTTCAATATTATGGGAAAAATTGCGGCCTTTACTTTTTGATATTCTTCTCTATTCTCTCCTTTCCAAGCCGTCAGATTACTTACTTTGGGTAAAAATTGTAAGAGGATCTTTAAATTCGTATCAAAATTCTTCTATCATAATAAATAATAAAAAAAAAATAATAAAAAATGAAAAAGGGTTCTGAAGAGTTTCAAATTCAAATTTTTTTATGTTAACAAATTAAAATTAGAAGGAACAGTTATTACTGTGAAATAAAATGTTTGCTTTCTTCATAAAATTACGAAATAAATTGCTCATCTTATTGAGAGATTTTTTCAATGTTTTCTGTGTCCGAAGAAAGAACAAGCTGAATTTTTTTCATTGTTCTTATTTTTTTTAAGTAAAAAAAACATTTAGGTTTTCGATTTTATCTTCAAAATAACTATTTAATTACCAAGATCACCATACATACAGATCTGTCTAACGTTGCAATGTTTGCAAAGTTATTAGACAATTTCTGTTGTAACAAAAATTCATTTTCTGCTATTGTGAACAAATTTTCAAACAATAATTTAGGATCTCTCTGAAGAACCAGAGTTGCTTTTTACGACTATTAAGCTTCAAATAATATGAAACATAAAAGATAACAATCAAAACAACTCATTGATTCGAATCAAAATCAATTTTTTCATGTTTCTTCGAATTTACAATAAAAATCTTCATTTAACATTTAGACAGAAAAATTTAAATCATCTCTATTTTTCTGCGATTTGTCTTTGTTGATTTTTTATCCAGATCTGTGTCAAAAAATAGCTCCGTACTTAAGGAAATGACAACTTTTAAAAGAAGCTGAAAACTTAAACCATTTGTTTTCAAAAAATTTTGTAAGTTCTGCTCTACGCTCAACTCATTTAAAGTGAAGAAAGCTTCCGGAAACAAAAACATGCACCGTATTACGCCGTTATAAAATTTTTCAAGATTCTTTAAGCGTTCAGAAACTAAAACAATCCAAAAACAAAAAAAACTCGTCATATTTTTTCCTTGATGAACAGGCCACAACATAATTTTACGTTTAGACAATCATAAAGGGCGCACTGATTCAATGATGGGCACAAGCAGAAAAAATACCACACTTTTTTTATCTCTTTACTACTGAGAAACAAAATATCACACTTTCTTTCTCAAAGCTGAGTAAAATTTCCGTAAAATCATTAAGAAATGGGAGAAAACATTTTACATCAAATTTCCCATAAAAAGTTACGAGAAAAAAGTTTTCCACCAAAACAAGTTTTTTTATCAAACAATAAAAAGATGGAATCCAAATACGCACAAATTTGGATCACTGTAATTTTGGTGTTTCTAACAACATTGGCATCCATTGCAAACGCATGAAGTGTAAATTAGGTATCAATTCAAGTCGAAATAATTCCTGCCAACCAGTTAGAAAATTTTGACAGGTTTATTGTTTTTTCTAGAAAATTTTGACAGGTCACTTGTCTTTTTTAAGATAGTTTGGCTATTCATTGTTTTCGGTCTTATTTTCTGGTGATTTTGAAGAATCATTTGAGGGCATAGAAACATACTTGAATAGTGAGTTGAAGTGAAAACTACGCTGTCTTGAAAACATTAATTATGATATGTACGTTTACCCCATCTGTCTAGCTCACGCTTGACTTAGTTCTCGTTCGAAGTGGAATAGCGCTATCAAGGTGTCCCCAAAAAACTAAAAACAACCAATTTTTGAAACCACTATTAAATGCAACTGTATTAAATTAGGCAGATGAAGGGCTACAGTTATCCTCTTTAACTCAATGTTATCAGATTTTTACTGAAAATTGAGCTTTGAATTCTTTCCTCTAATTTTTTAAACGTTTGCTTAGCTCAACTTCATGAGATACGCTCCATTAACAGTTCTGAGGTCCCAGAAGGAATCAAAACTGCCTAGACCAAAGATAAACGCACGAGGGGGGGGGGGGTCGTGTGTTAAAGTTTGAAATCACCAAAAAAGCACGACATCTGAATATGAACTCACGAAAGTCTTGATATGTACGCACGACAGTTGGGGCATGAATGCTCACAAGTTTGGACATGAGCGCAATACTTTTTTCAGCCTTGTTAAGAAAAACTAAAGCCTATCAAATGACTTACAGTTCTCTTACTCTAGAGTACGCTATCAAGTGGCAGTCATCAAGGCAGAAACTGAAACCCAGTGGTCTTATTGTTATCTAATGTTTTCAGTACAGATATGATTTCTTGCCGATTATTTTGAGGAGTTGTTTTTTGCAACGAATAATAATTTTGAAAATTTTTAGTTTCTGATTGATATCATGCTTCTCAGTTAGATAGTATTTCATTTTCGTTCCTGAAATTTAGAAGTAGTGTCACAAAAGTGACAACATGGCAAAAACTTTTCTAAACGCAAAAAAATTAAAACGGAAATAATTTTGTTTACTACTGGCTTAGGTAGCATTAATCAAAAAAGGCTTCACAAAAATCAAATTTTCCCAAATGGTTGGATTGCTTTATCTATTTTAAAAATTTTGTCATCATATTGCATCTCATAAGTGATGAAAAAACAAAACTAGCAATTACTAGTCAACAAAAACTAATCAAAACATAGCTTGCTTGTCAGGCTTAAAGAGAAAGAATTGTCGCTAAAATATAGTTTTTTCCAGAAAAAAACTTCTCAAAGCTAAGTATTCAGCTTCTAGGCACAATGAGCATTCTGCTCCTCGGATAATAAATTTTCAAAAAATCACGAGACTTTGATTAAAAAATTAATCAAAAAATCTTTTTCGTTTTTATTCATGATAACAATTTTGCTTAAAACTTTTTTCATAACTTTTTCATTCTCCTCAATGTTGATTTTCCTCCTCAAAAAGCGTAAAATCTACTGACGTAAAAGCACTTTGAGAGGGTAAGACATTAACTTTCAATTGAAGTTTCCAATGTTTTGTTTTTCAAATGAGGCTTGATCTGAACCTTATTCTTAACGTCGCAGAGGTATACTTTAATGGAAATTGGCTCTCGGGGATTTCAGTTACTATGAGAAAATTAAGCATGCAATCCAAATCCGCGAATGTTTTGTATATCCCCACTTTTAGTTTAGTTACGCGCTCGGTCAAATTTTCTGCCTGTGACGATGAAAATGGACATTTAGAGGTTAATGGTTGCAGGCAATTTTAACTTAACAAAAGGCACAACTGTAATTGTAATAGAAGACTGCACTTTGCTGACAAAGTTACAAAACTGACGTGCTCAAGACATCAAACAAAATACAAAACTTTATCTTTTTGGGACTAAATAATGGCTTCTATTTTTATCATAGACAAAAATTCTTGATTATGTCTCAGTTTTCTGGGTTTTTTTTAAAAATGTTTTCAAAATGCGGTCAAACCTTAACAATCAAAGGAAAATACTCAAATCTCAAATGTCAATTTTTTAGCAGTTTCAATTGGACCACTTCAGTATACATGTTGCAAAAGATCTCTAATTTCGTTCCTTGTTCCCAGAAACTCTACTTCAAAACTGAAAAACGATTGATCAGTAATAACATTTTCAATCTCTCGTAAGATTGAATTCCGCAAGCTAGTATTAAAAGATTGGCTTGTAAAAAAACTTCGTTCAGATTAATTTCTTCAAAATTGATCTATCGCTTTTTAAGATATATTGGCTAGTCATTGTTTTCACTCTTATTTTTAGATAATAATAAATTGCCTAGACCAAAGATAAACGCACGAGGGGGAGTTGTGTGTTAAAGTCTGGAATCACCAAAAAAGCACGACATCTGAATATGAGCTCACGAAAATCTTGATATGTACGCACGACAGTTGGGACATCGCTTTTTAAGATATATTGGCTAGTCATTGTTTTCACTCTTATTTTTAGATAATAATAAATTGTTCTCGAGTAGGATGTACACTTGTTTGCAACACATATGGTATAAATTATGTACCAAAATAGCAAATCTACTCGACAGGTCATCAATAGGTCCAGAAGTTCCTAGTCTAGCGATGACCAGTACCATTACTATGAGCAAGGTTTGAATGCGTGGCGTATCATGTTAAGAGAAAATAGGGGAAACCTCAAAACCTTATTCTGAATTTTATGAGATCTATGGAGTTTTTGTTAATAAAACAAAGCAAACAGTTCTAAGTTGTTTACAAAAAAATTGTACCTGAAACTAGATAAGAATTGATTAAGTTCTCTTGGACTCAGATGTTGCACTTCTAAAACAAAATAAGGATAAAATTTTAAAATGAACTAAGCAATTTTCGTCTTCTTACTCCTAATCTCTTAGGACTTAGGCCTCTGCTTTTGTTTGCAGTTTTAAGTTACTTTGATTGGATTCTTTTTGCTTGTAGAGTTTCAATTTCTTTTCTAGTAATTACGTTTTTGAGACTATCAAAATGGCATTCTGCTCTTAAAATTTCAACCAATTTTTTCAACAGTTCGAAAAGTTGCATGACTCTAATCGAATAAATGCGATTTGATTCGCGTTCCAGGCCAGTGGAGGTTGATTTAGGTTTATAAAAAATAATTCGTGTAATTTGTTTTATTTTCGACTCAAGTGGCAAAATTAATGTTTTGTTTCTTGTTCCGTAGACTAGTACGCCATAGCTCACAACAGGCTGGACATAAACTTTGTATGTTAATACCATTTGTTTAACAGTTAAAATCGATCTGAGCCGGTAAAAAAGTCCTGAGAATTTGTTCAGTTTTGAGCAAAGGTTTTCAATATTTTCGCCGAAATTCAGATTGTCATCCAATTCTATACCTAAGTATTCCAGTGATGATCTCTGTGTTAGGTTTATTTCTTTCATCTTTATTTGTTGCTTTGAATTTTTCCGTCTGGCTTTCATGCTCATAAAACAAATTTTTTCGTATATCATAGTCAGTTTGTTTTTCATGAAGTAATCACTAACCAGGTTCAAAGGTTGGCTGAAAACTTCAGTTGTTGATTCCCCTTTTGTTTAACAACAGTATTGTCAGCGTATAAGGTCAAGCAGTTCTGACTACAGTAATCATCTATGTCGTTTATATACACAAGAAAAAGAAGTGGTCCAAGTACTGACCCTTGTGGTACCCCATAATCAACTTCCGCAAAATAGTAGTATCAATTTCCTGAAATTACACATTGCTGCCTTTTGCTCAGATAAGATTTTAAAAAACTTTGCATGTGACCCCTCAATCCCAAATTGTTTAGTTTGTCCAAAAAAATACTATGTTTAACTGTATCAAATGCTTTTTTGAGATCGATGAACACAGCTTTAGTTTCTGTGATACCATCCTCCCAATCTTGCCTGACGCTCTCGATAAAAGATACCAAGGCTTCAACAGTGCACTTTTTTGGCCTAAACCCAAATCGATATTTGTTTAGAAGTTTGAATTTTTCCAAAAAATTTAGCATTATTTTCTGAACCAATTTCTCAATCAGTTTTCCTATTGTTGGCAGCAAACTGATTGGTCTGTAATTTTCAGCAACTTTATGATCTCCTTTTTTATACAGTAGAGTAATTATGGCTTTCTTTAAGCTGTTAGGGAAAACGCTGTTTTCAAAACTTTTGTTGACCAAATAGGTAAGAGTCGGGACAATAGCAAACTGTATTTTCTTGAGTATAAAATTGTTGAGTCCATCAAAATCTGAAGTGTATTTAGTTTTCAGGTTCCTGATTGCCACGGATAGCTCTTTTTCGTTGATTTTGTGTAGAAACATGCTATTGACACTTCTGTTTTTTGTGTTGTTTTCTCTTTTTGTAACCAGTTTATCAGCTAACGTTTTTCCGATGGTGGTGAAAAATTTGTTGAAATTTTCAGTCTCTTCCTGCGTTAAAGTAGCTTGTTGTTTTTTTGTGAGTCTCCTCCTAAAATTTTGATAGTATTGAAGAATGTTTTGGTAGAACGCTTGGCGTTCCTGACTAAAAACGTTTGATAAAAGTTTCTCCTTTTTTCGAGCACTCTTTTCTGTAGCAAATTCCTAATTTTATTAAATCTCTTTTTATTATCATTTGTTATCTGTTGCATATATCTTTGATAAAGTTTTTGCTTTTTTGCTGCAAGGTTTTTAATTGAGTTATGAATCCATGACTTATGACTCAGAGCCTTTGATTTCTTCTCTGGCACATAATGTTTTATTTCATCAATAAGTGTTTGTTGAAATTTTTCAAATGATGAGTCGCAGTCCAAGAGACAAAAATTATCTTGAAAACCTTGTAATTTGTGTTTCTGTTTGAACACTAGCTTTTCTAACACAGAATTGTTTTCTAGAAAAGCCCAATGTCTGTAGTACTGTTGCATTCGTAAACCCGTTTCTTTCGTTTCCTCGTCTAGTTGAGATTTAACAGTGTAGTGATCGGTTAATGTAGATTTTAGAACTTCAACTTTAACTTCTTGTGGGCAATATACTATACCAATTCTTGTTTGAGAAATAATGGTCTCCCTGGTGAATCCTGTCAGAGACATGTTGTTAAGATCATACCCTCCGAGAACATTTTCTAAAGTCAAAAATTTTGCATATGTTTTTGAGTGATTAATATTTAAATCTCCAGACGTTAGATGCATCTGTTTTGGCTTGAACGTTATTTTTTCAAAATATTCCTGGAAAGATTTTGACAACTCTGATAAACTTGTTTTAGGTTTGAGGTATATAACAGTCAAAACGAGGTCGTTTTCGTAATTTTTGCGTTCAGTTTGGATTGTCAGCAATTGACAGTTCCAACTTGAAAATTTCTGTAGAACCGTTTTCACCACGCCTTCCCTCACAAATATTGCAACTCCTCCTCCTTTTCCTATTTGCCGGTTGCTTGTATCAAGCATCTGGTAACTACTAAACGATAAACATTTGATGATGCTGTCATCTTTTCGCCACGTTTCGGTTAGGCATATAGCCAATGGCTTTGTTTCTTGTTGCGCCAAAAAACCTCGAAATAATTTAAATTTTTATAGATTGATCTGATGTTCTGCAACAAAAAATTATTTTTCATCGTTTAAATTACTGCAAGCTCTTAACTGAATTAGAACACTTTTACCACTAGTTTATTGTAAAATGAAACTCCCTGTGCATTTCTTTTTTTACACGGTTATCAAATCAAAACGAAAGAACACCGATTGGTTGACACGTTTTCCGCGAATAGCACAAAAAACATGTTTCCGGTCGGTATGTGATAATTTTTTCTGGTTTTCTCGAGGATTCGTTATCAGTTGTCATTCGTTATTTGCGAATATCACAAATTCCAAACGACTGGAAATTGATCTCGAGCTGTAAACAACTAATCTGCGTATATCGCAAGACTTTTGTTCCTCCTGATGTTCTATTCTGTTTCAAAAAATGTCCTGCTTTAGGCTGCGGATATCGCGAGTACTAAGGTGGAACATTCTAAAGTTTAATAGAAGAACCTCAATTAATAAAAAAAAATGAAAAAAAAACCCTAGCCGAAAAAAGACAGGCTGCGTTTATTGCAGCCAGTTGCTAGTGGAAGGCACTAAATGTCACATTTAAATTATTCATGATCCACGTCCCTACAATAAATTGAAGTACTGGTACTGGATAGAAACCAAAGTTACAGCGTCAAATTTTGAAATTATTATAAACAAAAATTATTGAATTTTAGAACTGTGGCAGGATTTTTTCAAGTTAAGTATTTCCTCTGCTTTTTCAATTCAGGAGGATATATTTTTTGTTCGTTTGTTGTTACCGTTCGATAGTAATTTTTGCCAAACTTTGGTTTTTCTCTGGCCGGGTTTCTCAACACGGCATTTTTGACTTTATTGAGGTCGTTGACATAGTTAACGGGTTGGAACGAAGTTTCGTTTTGAGAATTCCAGACCATTACGGATACTGCACAGTTTTTAGTGGATGTAATCGTGCCATTCTTTTTAGCTTCAATGTTGATTTGCGCTTAATGCTTTGGTAGCCTCTCGTTGATATACATGCTCAAATTGTTCAGTGGGTTCTTCAACTATTTCAATTTCCTTTTGGCCCCAAATACTCGATCTTTTTCGTCAAAATACTCGAACTTGCATATTACTGAGTCAGGGCAAACATGTGACCCCGTGCCAGGAAGAATATGGCAGGCTTTTGTTCGGTCCTCCCGCAGTTTGATTTCAAGATATTTATCAAAAAAAATTAAAGTATTTTTAAGCACGTTCCGTTGATCTTTTGAATTGAATGGTGGATTAGAAATGACCCAGATTACAGATCTCACAGTCTTTGCCAGTAGAACGTTCTTGTGCTCTCAAGCGATCGTTCATCTCTTGCTGCATTTTTTCCAACTCTTGAATTTTTTATTCCTGATTCTTATTAGTTTCGACCAGACCAACAACAATTTTTGATAGTTCATCAAAAGATTTTTTTTGACAGACTTGTATCACCAATCATACCTGATGTGTCGTTTGCAAAATTACATTAAGATTCTCAATGTCCATGACTTGACGTTGTTACCACACTCAATTTTGTAAATAATGCACCTTACTTAACAAATAAATGGTAAAAGTGTTCAAAAAAAAATTACTCAAAATTCGTAGTTTTTTGTTGTAACTGAGATATAATGCAATTTTATAGTATGGTAAAAGGGTTCGCGTTCCGCTGTAAAACGCTTCAAGCACAGTTCTTTTTGTCAGTTTCTAAACATTCAACTTGAAGTTTTTTTGTCATACGTGTTATAAGATATAAGTTGAAATTGACGTAAGCAATGGTTTTTTTCTACAACGTAAGCTTCAAAGATAGAACGAAAGAAGAACCGACTGTTTGCTGCGTTGCTCTTTTTGGTGAGATGCTTTTCAATCAATATTTTGAGGAACCTACTTGACTATTGAGTGAAAGTGAAAATTTCGCTGTTTTGAGAACATTAGTTTCGATAGGTTTAACCCCATTAAAAGATTGGCTGCTAAAATAACTTCTTTCAGATTAATTTCTCCAAAATTGATTAACAATTGAAAATTGGATCGTTTTTTATATCAAAGATGAAATTTCCTCAAAAACTCCAACTTAGTTTGCAGATTATGGTTGAAAGAAATCTTGTAGAAAATGCGCTGCCGTTTACTTTTTTTTTAATTATTCTGATTTTTTTACTTTCAACTTTTTCATTCATTGACGTGAAAGTGCGCTCAAAGAAGAACTGAAGCAATGTCACCCCATGGAAACGGGTCATATATTTCCTGAAAACTCCTTTCTAGCGTAGGCATGGAATGCTCATCCCGGGGTGGTTAGACAGGAATTATTCATCATTTTTTTAATCATAGAGTACGATTTGCGAGACAAGACACTCCCGGATTAAATTAGGCATTATGAAGGCTACCAGCATATAATCACAATCCACTTCTCAATGGTCGAAGTTATGATAAAAGTGCTTCCACTAACTCAACTCAAAATGTGAAGTAATACAAAATAGGGTTTCTTATAGATAGGTGCATACCCTGGTCAAATGTCCTCCCTAAAATCGTCCCATTTTACTGTAAGAGTGCGGTGGTTATTTGTCTATGGAGGTGAATTGATGTAAGAGTGTGGGGTATTTTGTTCAGAGGTGGTAAAATGATGTAAGAGTTAGGCTGCAATGGGAGGACTTTTGAGAAATTACCTCCCCAGACTAAAATTGCCATGCAAGAGGGGGCTCAAATGAGCTGCAATGAGAGGACTTTGGAGGAAATACCTGACTAAAACTGCCATGTACGAGTGGGCTGAAATGGGCTGCAATGGGAGTATTTTTCAGGAATCAACTCTTCTGACTAAAATTGCCTTGTAAGAGTGGGCTGCATTGGGCTGAATAAGATAATAGTTGAGCTGCCAAGGGGGATAAAATGGTGTAAGATTGGGGGGTAGTTTGTTCAGAGGGGGTAAAATGAGGTAAGAGTTGAGCTGCTAAGGGGTATAAAATGGTGTAAGAGTGAGGGGGTAGTTTGTTCATAGGGGGTTAAAATGATGTAAGAGTGGGGTTGCAATGGGATGATTTTATAGAAAAATGCGGCTCAAAACTCTTACGTCTTCATGGACTGCATTAGGCTTCCAAAGGGGGTAAAATGGTGTAATAGTGAGGGGGTAAAAGACAAATTAACCACCCACTCTTTCATCTTTTTGGTCTGTCAGGGGGGGGGGCAAAATTATGTTAGATTTTGGGTGTAATGGAAAAATTACCGCCCAAACCTTTCATCATATTACACCCTTTGACAGACTAAAGTAATGTAAGAGTGGGGGTTTATTTGTATTTTACCCCTTCACTCTTACACCATTTTACCCCTGTTGGAAGCCTAAAGCAGCCCAAAAAGACGTAAGTGTTTTGAGTTGCATTATTTAAGAAAAAAACCTCCCATTTCTGCCCCACTCTTACATCAATTTGGGCGGAAAAATATGACCCCGGCAGGTGGATAGCTCTTTGAGCAGACTATGAAGAGCTTAGGAGAGTTCTGTGTCCTACTGTGCATCCCCTTTGACACGTGAGATGAATAAGCGGATCCAAAATTGCAATTTGAACGTGTTAGAATTTCAATTCAAACTGTAGTCTTAAACCTAGTTAGAAATATGAGAAATTTTGACTAACCAGTTTAATCAAACAGGAGCAAATTGATTCAAGTCAATAAATTGTTATAAATAAATCCTCAGAAAATGGTGCTGTGACCCAATACTCGAATCAAACCGATGATACTAGATCCTTGTTGCTGATGTGATATCTTCCCAGCATGCATTGAATGATTGCGATGGCACCGGAAATATAAATTAAGTCTTACAAAAGTGCAAATGCATTCTATA
>NW_027449281.1:0-36183 GCF_964194025.1 Convolutriloba macropyga
ATGGGGGGGGGGCGATAGGTAGTGGGGGGGTTGTGAGGTGTAGTTCAGATAATTAGGGGTGACTTAAATAGGAACAAAAATCTCAAAATGACCTCTTCACCTTGAACATTACCAGCAGTTCCTAATTACTATACATTACAAACGAAGCTACTGTTAAAATCCAATGTTCGAAAACAGAAGTCAACAGACAAAAACGGAGGTAAATGCTCGAACAGAAAGAAGTCAAAATTCAAGTCATGAACAAACTTGCTTTCTGCTAAAAAAAACCTCTAGAATCTCATTACTCCTCTTCGAGTCGTAAAAACCTGTAGAATATCATTACTCCTCTTCGAGTCGTAAAAAAACCAAGAGCACCGCAAAATAGCTACGCTCAGCTTACAGCTTCGCAGCTATAATAATCACGAATTAGGGCATATAAGATTGGCACTACTTAGATGCACACTATTAACTAGTAAGTCTTCATAAAAAATTAAAGTTCCATAAGTGAGTTCAGAAGTCATTTTTTTGAGTGAGGTAAGTCGCAATTGACCTAAAAGCAGAAACGAGTCACGTACATAAATTTTAACTGCAAAGCATTAGAAGTCACTGAAGTCAATTCCAAAAAGTCAATTCCAAGAAGTCAGGTCGTAAGAATCATCGATGGAGACGACGAATTAAAAAAACATAGCAGGACAAGTCCTGACGTACAATTCAAAGAATTTTCATTGACTAAACAGAAAACTAGACCAAGAACGGACTATGAATGAATTGAGAAAACCATTTAGAAAAAAATCCGATCCAAAAAATCAAAAAAACAGTGAAAATCAAAGTGAAATTGCCGCATGTGAACAAAAAATCACTAGCGAGAAATCGAATTTTTGTTCAAACACCGTTTTGTCACTCTACTTTAAAATTAGAGCGAAAAAAATTCACGCAGCAAAACCACTCGCTTTTTCGCTCCATTTCCTGTTTCGGCGTGACCAAAATCACTACTCCAATTTGACTTCAAAAATCATGAAAATGTGTGAACAGATCTTTAAAAAAAAGACAGCGCCCCAATACAATTCAAATTCTTTGAATTGTAAAAAAACCACGATGTCCCCAATAATAGCCGCTATCGCTTCGCGGCTATTAAAAAGAAGCAAAAAATTACCGATCAAAGTTAAATTTAGTACTATACTTGTAAGACAGCTGTGTAGAGACTTAATGTCCCAAATTTTCATCAGTTTATCCCGTTTTAAGTCAAATAGTTAAATTGGTCAGAAAAATAGTCCATGAAACAGCAAAACGCATTTAAAGGAACATCAGGAACGAAATAATTAAAACAAAATCCTTTCGTGTAACACTAGAACAACTGTTTTCTACTCCTTTGTGCGTGATACAATGATCGTTAAAGTAGTGTTGGTAATGATATTGGTGTTGGGTCTGACCTGATGTTTAGACAGTTCTGGCCGAGAGCCAGGAGGAACTGGTCGGAGATGGCAGGGATCTGGGAGAGACAGAGTGTCTCCAGCTGAGGACAGCCCTCGCACACTCGTGTCACACCCTCGTCTGTCATTCTCTGACAAAACAAAAAATACTCCATGAATAATAGCAGCGATTGCCGAAAAATTGCCAGCCTTAAAAAATTTAGCTCGCGGCCAATAGTAAACAAAAAATAGTAACCAATATTGGATCAACTGGAAATTGGTCACAAAAGGTGTTTTGCGTCCCCTATATTCCAATGACAGATACTAAACCTTGCCAAAAAGAACACAGCGTCAAATTGTAGAAAAATGGGATAAATTTGTTCTAATTTGTTTCTAAGTGTCCACAAATGTCCTAACATGTTGGCTTTATCGGTTTATCCCGTTTCTTCTCCGACCTTGACAGTATTCTCGAATATTGCGTAATTCAATAGATGAAAGAATTTAAAACCCATTCAATTGAAACAGTTAGAGGTAAGTTGGGAGTCAAAAGTGAAAATCGCGTCTAATGTGAAACGAAAAACGTTCAGCAAAAAAATGAAAAAAAATGACAAAAAACTCTTATTAAAAAAATATTTTCCAAAAATAATTCCCAAATTTTAACACTACAAATTGCACACAAAAACATCACTCTAGAAGGACAACGATAACTGTCATTATTGATACTAAAAGACAAGACCATAAGAAAATCAACAAACGGCAGAACTCAAAAATCAAAATTTTTCTTAAAAAAACTAGTTTCGAAATCGTGAAAATTTCGTTTAGTTTCAAGTAAATAATTATATCAATGTCTCGAGAGCAAATAGTAAGAGGTGCGTTACTGGAGTTAAATGATAAGACAAATTGTAAAAAATCAAGTGTTCATAAATATTTTTTAAGAAACAAAGTGTCAGCGAAACATTTGAAACATTAGTTAGGTTTTTACAACTCTTTCGCATCCGATGACACCTGCCCTTATTAGGACCAAATGGAGACAGCAAAATGAACAACCAACACAGGCAAAATTCGCTAGCATTTTTTGAAAACACTAAGTATTGAAGTCACAGAAATATTTAGCTATGAGCTGATATGATTAATTTGAATCACGTAGACCTCATTAGCAAGCAATTGGACCTTTAATTAATGGGATAAAGTTACAAGACAACAAAAATAAGAAAAACACGGCTAGGAAAAACCGCTAACATTTTTTGACAAAAAATAGGTTCAAAGAAATAAACAAAACTGGTTCACTTTGAAATATCAGACTAAACAAAAGCAGTTGAGAGGCAAACGGCGGCAATTAATAAACAGACAAGTAATCTAACCAAACTATCGATGATGTTTAGTTAAAAACATAGCCGGCAAATTGCCGCAAAATATCCGCCGTTGACCCACTTGACGCACAATGGGATTGTAACAGAAGAAGACATAGAAACTGACAAAAATTTTCCAAGTGTCCTTATTTGGTGTGTAAATTCTGCATATTCGGCTAGATTCTATAGTTAAACTTAATTCAACCTCTAAACTGAAGGCTATTGAGCATAATTCAAAAGCCAGCTAGCAATCACTCTAATGAACTTTGATAACCTAATGCTCTGTGACTTAATGACCGGGCTTTATCGGTTTATACAGTTTGTCCTGATTTTGATCCTTAACATCGAACATATTCACATT
The DNA here is from genome assembly GCF_964194025.1 of Convolutriloba macropyga. Classification (NCBI taxonomy): domain Eukaryota; kingdom Metazoa; phylum Xenacoelomorpha; order Acoela; family Convolutidae; genus Convolutriloba; species Convolutriloba macropyga. The sequence goes on from NW_027449281.1 coordinate 3,099, forward strand.
GCCTAAGTCAATACATGAAAGAACTTAAAATCCATTCAGTTGAAACAGTGAAAAAGGTAAGTTAGAAGTCAAGCGTGAAAACCGAGACTTATATAGAACGAAAACGTTATCAAAAGGCAAAGCGAATTTAAAATAGAAGAGCGCCTAAATAACAGCCGTTGATAGGCTGACGGCGGCTATCAATGATATTACTTGTTGAAGATCATCCTCAAAAAAAAATTTCACGACAGACCTTCGTTAGACAGAAGTATTTCTTCGGCCTGAAAACACTTTTATTTGAATTTAATTTTGAACTAAGTGCAGAAACCATTTTGTTGACAACGGTCTAACTTGTCAGGTCCTTGTTAATCCTAAGTAAAGATAAACTTGATTTAATTGAATCGATTTTTTTATAAGCAAACCGTATCAGGTCGGACGAACGACTGGCGGGAAGAGAAATTTTTGTGGTGCAAAAACTTTAGGGAGGGGTTTGAACCCTCGACATCTCGGATGAGCATCGCAACATTAAACATAAACGACTAACGTCGGGCGAATTGCTCTCAAACGACCGGCGAGCGGTTGGCTTCGTCAGTACCTGGCTCTTAAGGCTAGATAAACCTATAAAATGACAAAAAAAATTTAAAAAAATTGAAAAATTGCAAGTTTATATGAACAAATCAAAAAAATTTTTGATATTAAAAAGTTGAAAACCATTCCATTACATGTTTATCCCGTTTTTGAGGACGAAAAGTCAAAAGCGTCAGACGAAAAATCGGTCACGCGAAAAAACGCATAAAAAAGACCGACAGGACTAATATAATTGCTACAAACTTCGTTTGAGATCAATTAACCACTTCACAATACGGGCTATGTACGGTTTAAACTCAAAACCGTATTTCTTTTAGCAAGTCTTCATTTCTGAATTTGCAAAGTTCAAATCACTCAAAGAAAATTAAGAAAATAAAAAGTCAAGCTTGAAAAAGTTAACCAAAAAGTGAAATTGAAAAAATTTCTAGAAGAAGGCAGTCAAGCAAGAGTGTTCTAGAAGGAGGCGGTAAAACAGAAAATGTCACTATTATTCCCAGAAGTACTAAATGGAACAGGAACACCCTATTTTGTACATTATAAAAACTAGACAAACAACCCCAAAAAGGGCTAACAATTGCTAATAATCGAATGGAACTAGTTGCTCTTCTGAATTTGCTCAAAAACAAATGAATGTCAGTTGTCACAATTTGCTAACGAGAAGTGACCAATCGATGAAAATAAAACAAACGCATATCTGGCGAATTACTCCCGAACGACAACCGTGGGCTTAATTCTTTTACAGTTGACTATTGACGGGCGGAGGAGCGAGTGCATATTCATTTAAAGGTGGCTTCACCTTTACTATCGGGCTTCAATTGCTATTATACTAAGCACTAAAACAAAGTAAGCACCCTATAGCCGCCCCCTTTACGACGGAGTCGAGTTCAGCAAATGTTTCACAAACACTATTTTTTAGACAACTTCCCCTTACTCTAGTGATATTGGCTACGATTGATTTTGAAGCGAAACGATCAAATTTCGCAGATATGTCAATGTCGCGAGGAAGAATTCCAGCCATTTTTACACTAAGTTTTCTCAAATTGTGATATTCACTTCTGTTCAATGTTGACTGACTTTGTATTTCTGCTAAAAATTATAACATAGCCGGCAGATTGCCCGAATAGCTGAGAAAGAATAGACCTGCGTGCCATATAATAGAGATAGAAACAGATACAGATCTAAGCTGAAAAAAATCGACGCGGCTCAAAAAACTAGGTAAAAAACATTCAGCGATAAACTAATATAGTCTGTTAAAATTCATTCCGCAGAAGCCTCTTATTAGGGACCTTTACTGCACAAATGAGTTCCTTTGACCTTAAACAGAATCAAATTAAAATTAAGTTTTAAAGTGCAAAAGTCATTTTATTGAGTGAGGTAAGTCACGTATGATCAAAATCTAATCACGCAAATAACCAAAAACTTTTTGATAAAGCGAGTGAGAAATGACGTCACGCGCGCAAATGCCGTTATTGAGAGGAAGAAGTCATTCAGAAAATTGACTTTTTCAGCTTTGCTGTGTGAACAAATGTAAAACGAAAAAAAGGCGTCAGACGACGAAACAAAAAAACCAAGACCACCGCAATATAGCTTTGCTCAGCTTACAGCTTCGCAGCTATAAAAAAGAAACAGCAAATAAATTCTGAAATTGTTTTAACTATCTTTTTAAAGTGAAAAATCGAAGCTCAACTTTTGGCATTGGTATATCTAGTAAGTTGCTCTGACGTTTCGTGTCAAAATTAAACCTAGCCATGATTACTAGCGTGGTGAGCAGCGGTGAAGAACTTCGTTTGGTACAAACTTCGTTTGAGAGCCATTAACAAAGATTTCCTAAAAAAATTAGTTGCGCCATTTATGATAAAAACATTTTTACTAACATAGCCGGCAGATTGCCAGAAAATAGCCGCAGTAGCTTTGTAGATCTGCAGTCTCAAAAAAATTGTGCCTAGAATGAACTATGAAAGAATTGGGAAAACCATTTAGAAAACAATCCGACACAAAAAATTGAAAAACAGTCAAAATCAAAGTAAAAATGCCGCATGTGAACAAAAAAAGTCATTTCCAAGAAGTCAGGTCGTAAGAATCATCGATGGAGACGACGAATTAAAAAAAACCACGATGTCCCCAATAATAGCCGCTATCGCTTCGCGGCTATTAGTAAATGAGCATTGAAGAGGGTAATAGATGATAATATCACGCCACATAACCGCAGCTGAAGTGCGGCATCAACAAAAGAGCTAAGGGAAGAGAGAAAGAGAGAGAAAGAGAGAGAAAGAGAGAGAGAGAGAGAGAGAGAGAGAGAGAGAGATAGTATGAGAGAGATAAAACGGGAACGAGAAAGATAAGGAAAGGAACCCCAACCGACAGAGAGAGAGAGAGAGAGAGCGAGAGCTTGGACTATTTTCAATGATGAGATTCGACTCCGCAATTGTTTTCGAGCCTTGTTAGTACTTAAATCTTGTAGAAAAAAAACGAAAAAGTGCAAAATTAAAAGAAAAATTTCCAGATTAGCAAAAAATCATTTTTCGTCTCTGGAATTGTTCTGTCATGAAAACCATTTGCAAGAGTTAAAAAGTTTTGTTGGCCAGTAATGATCGTTAAACTCAGAACAGGACAAACAAAAATCAAAATTTTTAAAACAATTGCAAACTGTAACAAAATCTTGCTAAAAATTGTGACTAATACCTTCACATTTCACTGCCTCAAGAAACCATCAAATATCCCCAATAATGACAAAAAACTGCTAAAACTTGCGATATTAAAAAGTTACTATTGAATGGCCGATAAAAAATTTTAAAAATTTTTAGCAACTCATCATCAAACCTTTAAGAAGGTTTTCTGAGCCCTGGGTAAAAAAAGACACTGCCCCAATAAGAATCCAATTCTGGGCATTGTTATTACAAAGAGTACCGCAATATAGAGCCACGCTCATCTTTCCTCTCCGCAGCTATAATAAAGCAAAATCGAATCAATATGCAATTTCTGACATCATTTCTTGGGCAAGGAATTAAACGTTCAAAGTGAAACCAAACTTACAGAGCACTTGAGAATGTTGATGACTAGTAGTCGGTTTAGGCTCTGTCCAATCAGCGTCAGACACGTATCATTAAACTGAAACACCAATCTTAATTAAAAAATTATCTGGTTGAAGATATGTTAGATACATGGGGATACCACCGCCAAAATAATTGAACACTTGATAAAACTTCCTTTTGAACCCAAACTTTCGAACGATTGAATCTGAAGTATTTAATTTCTTGCAAAAAATCTGTTATATTTTAACTGTTTATATTTTAATTAGTTCCGCAAGACAACCTTCTGGTAAAAGTTTTAGGAACCGAATCGAGTTAACAGAATCCATTTCGGGAGACAGATCCAGTTAGTTGGTTGTTTGGACAACAACGCAAGGCATAACAAAGAAGGGGGCAATGGATGGGGTGAAGTGGTCGGGTACCTTTTCGACCCCAGCGCATCTGAGTCTGAGGATGTTGGGACAGCCGGCTGTGAGAGCAGCAAAGCCATCCTGTGTTATGTGTTTGTTCCACGACAGATCCAAATCTTCCAGATTGCTACAGCCGTTCCTAATTAACAACAAATTATACACAAACGTTCAATTCGTGCAGACGTACAGATGGAATCTTCGCAGCAATAATAAAGTAAAGTCGAATGAAAATCCGATGAGTCAGTTCAAGCTCTCTCTTACTAGAATAAGAACTTTTAGCCCAAATTGAAGATAAGAATGAACAGCGGTGAAGAAACTGCACATGAAAAAAATTAATTCTTCACTTAGAAAAAATTTTCGGGTATTTTTCGGGCCCTCTCTTGTAATAAAACATAGCCGGCAGATTGCCAGAAAATAGCCGCGATAGACGCTTGTGGCCTACCATGAATTGAAAAAATCAAAGAAATAAGATTTACAGCTCGACCACTAGCTTTTAATAGACCATCAGAACTTTTTGGGTTAGATTCGGACTGTCATTTTCAGGAGACACATTTGCTCTACAAGAGAAAAACCCTAAAGGAGCTTTTTCAAAATTATATTTGATATTAAAACTCAAGACCCTATTTCTCAGGAATTTGGGCATATAAGTTTGGCACTACTTAGATGCACACTATTGACCTTTAATTAGTAAATGTTCATAAAATTAAAGTTTCATAAGTGAGTTCAGAGGTCATTTTTTTGAGTGAGGTAAGTCATTGAAAAAATCAATTCCAAGAACTCAGGGAAAGACAAAACAAAAACCTGTGAGAAGAAGTAAAAAAAATTAGGAGCGCAATAATAGCCGCCTGGAATTGAGGACGGGGCTTTTAAAAAAAAACTATATGTGGACACGGAGAAACCGAGAAACGCAAAAGAAAAAATAGAGCCAAATAAAGCTGTTTGCGCAAATAGAGCAATGAAACGCTCGCGAAATAATGGGCAAGTCATAACAAGCCAAAACAACTTGTCTACGATTGAAAAAAAAACAAAAAAGCAAAAAATTAAAAAGTGGTCCAAAAATTCTCTATTTTTCTGTCACGTTTCTTCAGAAAAAATGTTTTATACCAACAAAATTGTAATCAATTTGTATCCCTGATATTCCTTGAGTAACGAGCTTCTATGCAAATTGCACTTAAAGCAGTAAAACAAAACAAAAGGCCAAAACACATTAAATATTGTCGAAAAATCAGCAAAACTGATCAAAAACCTCCAAATTTGCATAAAACCAATTTTCATAAAACTAAATTAACTACTTGAAACCTTCAATTCTCATCAGAACGAGCCCAAATCCAATACAACATCATAATCAAACCTCATAAACAAGAAAATTGCAAAAAACTGCTGTTAAAAGCCGCACGGAACAAAAAAATTTCGCTCGCTCAGAGAAAATTTTTTCACACCTCGATTTCTCGCTCTCTAGAAAACAGCGATATGAACAAAAAACCACTCTCTTTTCGCTTCGTTCTTCAGTTTGTTCAGCAACAAAATCACTCCAAATTTTTCACGCGTTTCAATTCCCGCTTCAAAATTCACTCCAATAAAATTGATTAAAAAAAGGACTTCTCCAATACTCCTCTTCGAGTCGTAAAAAAAAGACAGCGCCCAAATATAATTCAAATTCTTTGAATTGTAATAAAAACTAAAACTACAAAACATGAAAACACAACTTGTGTTGACGCCCGACAGCAATCAACTTTTTGTTGTCCCACTTCATTGATGGTCTTTTAACTAACAAGTGTATCATTGAAAAAATTTTGTGAATAATTTTCAGCATTACTTTTTGTATATTAATAAATTGAAAACCAAAAAATATTTGAATATAAATATGCAAACAATTGCTAATTTATTGAACCTTTTTGAAAAAAAAACTGTTTGTTGTCTAGAATTGCAAAATCTGCTTTTACCAATAATTTACCTAGATCCCCTTTAGTACAAAATAACTCCTGAGCATCTCCTATCTTGATTGAACAACATAGTTTTAAGTGAAATTATATGCCATACTCACTGCATAATTTCGTTGACCCCATTTCTATGTCAAAATAATGGGTAGAGCAAATTTTTCAGCTGTTCTTTTTAATCAAGTGGCTACATCATTAATATGAAAACAAATTTGTACCACACAGGGAGCAAATTGTGAAAAATTAAATGATTCACTTGTTCTGAATGAGCTGTGAATGGATTGTGAAAACCAATTAGAAAAAAATCCTATACAAAAAATCGAAAAAACGGTAAAAATCAGAGTGAAATTGCCGCATGTGAAGAAAAAACCACTACCCAAAAACCAAATTTTTGTTCAAACACCGTTTTCTCACTCTACTTTAAAATTAGAGCGAAAAAAAATCACGCCGCAAAACCACTCGCTTTTTTGCTCCATTTCCTGTTTCGGCGTGATTAAAATCACTACTCCAATTTGACTTCAAACATCATGAAAATGTGTGAACAGATCTTAAAAAAAGACAGCGCCCCAATACAGTTCAAATTCTTTGAATTGTAAAAAACCACGATGTCCCCAATAATAGCCGCTATCTCTTCGCGGCTATTAATAAAATATAATTTAACGCTTTGTTAATTTTTAATAAAAGAAAGAACAATTCTTCGCTCCGAGGCTTTTACAAAAAGATTCTTACATTGGATACTTTGTCAACTTTTCAAAAAGAACATAAAACTGGTTTTGATGATATTTGACCAACTGACCCATCTGTTGTGTCTCTGCACTCTCGAAGATTGAGCTCTTCTAGTTGATTGCAATGTTTGGCAAAAATCCTGAAACAGTCACAGTTATTGTGCATCCGACAAGAGCAAGAAAAATTTTATTCAATTCCTCAAATTGTATCACTTTTTTTCCAATAAATTTGCGCAAAAATTTCTGAGTTCAGAGTATTCCAAGATGATATCATGCTTGAATTGAAAATTGAACATACACTATCTAGCCATCAGTTTATATTTCATTCCCGATTTATTTTCATTGTTTCCATATTTGCTCTCATTCCTCTGAATCGGCAATTAGAATTATCCCCAAACTAGATAACAAAAATAAAATGAACAAAATGCTTTCTTAAATATGTGAAGATTAGATGGACAATATGTAACCTGATGGCATTGTCGCCGATGTTCTTGCAGCCTTTCAGATGGAGCGACTTGAGGAATGGTCCAGCTCTCCGAGAAAGGTTCTCAATCACATTACTCTAAAATCACAACACACACATGCCTAGTCAATTTGTGAACAACTATTATCTTTTCACCTGAGACACTTTAAAACGGGTGCATAACCCAATTATTGTGCATCTCTAGTTGTTGACCTATATTTTGTAAATTAGTACAACTTCTCACTTTTGAATGTTCTGGGCCACAGATGACGATTTATGTAATGGTTACCTGAAACACTTCACAACATATACGATAAAAACTGGTTCCCAGATAATTTTGTAAATATTCCAGAAAAACACTCAGAAGCAATACAAAAATTACGATTAAATCGTAAACAGATACAAATCACAAATTACAATGCGGAAAAACATCCGTTCACTTGTACAAATATTCCTGAGAACACAAATACATCTCTGGAAGCTTCACCAACAGAGAATATGAAAACAATAATACATAATCCACCACCAGAAAATAGAATAAACGAAACGGCGGAAACTGATATTAACTCTAATCTGCTTGATGATGAAACACTTTTCTCATCACACGCAGTAAACACAGTAATTGATCTCAAAGAAAATAACAATAATAACACTAATTACCACGATGCAGACAATACTATAGATACTCACTTGTATCAAAATCACCAAAATAGACAACCATTAAATTCGACTGGATTAACACAAAATTCAGATCGGCTAAATACAACTATTCCACCTTTACCAAATGTAAATACACCTTTACCACAACTATATACACGAAACTCAGTACACTTTAATACACAACCTCTAATTTTAAACAATTCCCCCCAACCCACACAAGGGCCTAACTAAAATATTCAAATTACTCCACAACATTTAGTAAATGTACTCCGACAACTTAATTTACAAAGTAAACAACAGACTACAAATGCACCAACCCCATATTATTTACAAGCGGCTTCCACAAAAACGCCATCACTTGTTGTTCGTAGGAACACACCAATGATGTATCCCTACTTAGGAGGTTCAGTACCCATGCAACATGGTAAGGACAGCAGGACCAGAGCAAACTGATTCACCATTTCACGAAGCCTGGATCCTTAAACGGATTGCAATGATCCAAACTGCTTTAATAGGGCCAGCACAACAGTGGTACTCACACTTACCACTGGATATAGAGCAATCAAGACAAACAAGAAGAATACTTTAATTGCCAGGAAGAGTGTAATACTCTCACAGAAGAATACATTCTTTCCACCTCTTGCTTATATTTTGATATTTTAAAAGATACAAATTTTCACATTTATTGCATTAAATGGCCTTATTATTTCAAATCTCATTTTTTTTTACTATCAGAGCATTTTTTCACTTTTTTCAATAATAATAATAATAATAATAATAATAATAATAATAATAATAATAATAATAATAATAATAATAATAATAATAATAAAAATAATATTAATAATAGTAATAATAATAATAATAATTGTCTGATTTCGGTCTGATCAGAGGTGATTTCCGTAGGGCATGGTCTGATTAGCGACAAGTTCGAGCACACTTTGAGCGCACACACTGTTTTGAGCGCACTTTAGTTTGATCAGTGGACACTTTTGTCTGGGATGGTCTGATCAGAAGTTACTTCCGGATGGCAACTCAACCTGGGATTCGTTCACATTTCGACCCGGGTGGTTGTACTCTGCTATTAGTTTTATTCTCTGATCAACTCTGTGAGGACTGATACCAGAGTAGACCTACTCTGTGATCAACTCTGTCAAGACAAACTCCAGAGTAGACCTACTCTGTGATCAACTCTGTCAAGACAAACTCCAGAGTAGACCTACTCTGGGTTCTACTCTGTCAAGGCACACTCCAGAGTAGACTTACTCTGTGTTCTACTCTGTTAAGACAAGACCCAGAGTTGAGAGTCTCCTACTCTGGGGTAGCTCTGTTCCAGCTCTGATAGCGCACCTAACGCTGGAATTACCCTGCTCCAGCTCTGATCTACTCTGGAGGTTCGGTACGGGTAATTTTGATAGATGAATAGAACGGAGAACGCAAAATAAGCTGAAGTAAAAGTAAGTCGATGTAAAAGCAAGCCAAATTTGAAATAATTTTCATGCATTATATCAGCAATAGTACATTGTTAACCGTGGACAACCTATTGTGTTTGCAATTTTTAATGTATTCCAGTGCATCAAGAAACAAAATAAGTTCATTTTTAGAGATCTTAAAAATGCGAGCCACCTAGTGGACCGCTGTTCCATAAGATTTTTCTTCAAAATTCGGTGTGCTAACCTCTCGGTTCGTTTAATCGCCACAATTTTGACCTCGTCAAAAATCTGTTGTTTGATTTATTTACAGCTAAAAACAGATTAATTCGCCTTCAGCATAATTTTTTTGTTGTGGCTGTTTGATCTCCAGTGAAGAAGTCGAACAATTATCTATAGTAGCTACCTCTGCAATCCAGCTGCTGAGTATGTGTGCTTTATATACTTTGTTACTACCTTGATTCGAGTTTTTAAATCATTTTTTTGAGAGATGATTGAAGTAGAATTTGACAATAGGCGCGAACCCTTCCAAATCCAATTCGCGATATAATGCTTTACGCGGAAAACCACTGTTTTTATTTGATACAATAATTGTTGCATTGTCATTGAGTTCCAAACCAATTCTTTTTCTGAATAAATTGTCAATACCTAAAGTAAAATTAACCTTTTTTGTTTGCAAAAATGAGCACTAAGTGGTTTTTTTTGCGCCGTCTTGTTGAAATTCGGTGAGTCAGTTCGCAAGCAGTTGAGTTTTTCGTATTTAAACAGATTTTATGCTGCCTGTGACACGAAATTAGACCACAAAAATCCATGCATAAAACAAAATTAAGGTTTCTTGATATTTACAAAAGAGCTATCTGATGAAAAGAGTTGAACCAGCAAAAAAATAAAATGTATAATGCAAAACTCCATTCTTGAACAGTTTTTTGACAGTTTTTGGAGGAATTTTCTCATCTGTTTCAAAACGTGTCACACTCTAACCAAGTCTTGACTCAAGGCTTGTGAAGACTTAAGATTGGAATCGAGCTCTCTGATACATCACTGAGGGAATGGTCCTCGATTTGCGATTTAGCGGATTCAGTTCCGCTTAATACTCATTGATTAAATCGGGAATTCTAAATGAGTTTTTCACTCGAGAGCATTGATGACATGAGCACGATCATTATGTTATGAGATCATACAGGTGCAAAATGCTCTCGCATGCTCTCTTTTTTCAAAATTTTTGCAGCAATAGGCTAAATTATGTATAAAACGTAAAATTTGTAGTAAATTAAGTTGGGTTATGGATTTTCGCAAGCCGAAAAAAAGCGTTTTTAAATAAGTAGACAAAATAATTTCTAAAAAATGAGAAAATAACAAAAATGATACTTTACTGTACAATTTAGAGATTTAAAGGAGAGATCTCATTATTAGATCAAGAAGGTGATTTGATTTTGGCGATTAAAAAAGGCTTTTGGGGATTAATCAGCTGTATATATATATATATATATATATATATATATATATATATATATATATATATATTATCAGAGCGAGAAAGTCATGATACAAAGCTAGTCTTAAAACCATGATTTACAGTAGGATTCGCAAGGGTCACCCATTATGTTTTGTTTCTGCAAACTTCCTAGATATAGGTAACTAGGGATGCCATAAATAGTATGCAAATACACTTCTCTAAGAATTCGTTTACATTCCCGTTGTCATCTTAATCATTCCAAACGTACTGGAAACATTTTACATCATATAATCTCACTCTATTAATAATAATCTAAATTCACCAGTTTGAACAGAATACAGATTCTAAGCGCCCTTAATTGATGATTCATTTATATAAATTTTGACACTAGAGTCAAATTTGCTCCTTGTAATTTGGTAAGTTAAAACTTCTTTCGAATAATTCCAACTAATTCAAGACTATACTTTGACTAAATATTTAACACCCCCACTCAGACTTGAGCTGATTGCGTAGTGGCTGTTCCCATCAAAACTGTTTTGAATGTTTCCACCATCTATACGGGTAGAGATTTCATGAAAATATTGGCCGCCATTTTGTCAGTAGGAACGTAATGAATTGAAATAGTCCCATCTTCCGTCTTGTCTCGAAAAAAGTAAAAATTTGTCTCAATGTGTTCGCTCCTCTTGTGCTTGAGTAGGTTTTGGCACAAATTGATTGAAGTCTGGTTCTCCTCTCCAAATGCTATTGGATTTATCTGTTGTATGCCAAAAACCTCCAGAAGTTGTTTCAGATCCAATACTTCTTGAACTGCTTCTGCCATGCACTGATTTTTAGCTTCTGATGAAGAGAGAGCAAATCAGCCAGCTGAGTGCCGCGCCACGTTCGTTAAGCTAGAAGTAATAGCCCGTCCTTGATTTTCTGTCGTTCACATCACCAGACCAGTCTGCATCCTTTTCCCCATTAAATCATTTGTGTAAGTAAGTTAAAAACCTTTTGAAACTTGAAGATTTCTCAGAAGTCGTTTTCTGCATAGCCAGTGTTGGTTGATAGATATATTCAGGTGTCTGGACAGAATGTTTACTGTGAACATGATGTCTGGCATCGTCTGTTTAACCCATTACAGAAGTGATCCAACCAAGCTTCTGTAGATCTTTTGATCCAACTCGCTTCTTTGTCTCAGTTGTTTGCTGTCTGAAGTTTCAAGTTCTTGAGAGTTTGCATTGATCCATTTGAAACCGATCAAGAATTGTTTCTTTGTCGCGACTGTGACTATGCGTTCATCCCGTCTTATTCCTGGACCCAGAAAACAATGTAATCTCCCTCTGTATTCCATGTGGAATGCTGCCTCAAGCGCTTTTTTGACATCGGAGATGACTGTCATTATTCTTGATGCTACTTTGATGTCGTCAACCCAGACCAAGCTGAAGGTGTGACCCTCTGTCTCTGCTCCCGCGAACAATCAATAGTCGTTCCTGCTTTTGTTGAGCCCCTGTCTCGATAGGAATTTCGCCATTTCCTTATACCAGTTGTTAGCAGGCTCTTTCAAACGACAAACTGACTTATTCAGTCGGCATGCTAATATCCATCCATCAGATCCATTTATTTCATATTCGTGTGGCTTTTCCATATATAATTTGCCTCTATTAGTGGGTACGAGAATGCCGTCTTGACATCAAACTGGTGCATCACCTGGCCCTGATTCACTGAAATTGAATGTAGAATCCTGAATGTCTCTGGCTTACAATTAGGAGCAGAAGTCTGAAAGTAGTCCAGTCCTTCCACATAGCGTGCTTTGTATTTGCCGACTTGACAACGGGGACCAAATTTGATTGTGAAGACCCAGTTGCGTGGTATGACGTCCCTGTCTGTGGTTGGTCTCAGTAGTTTCCAGGTATTGTTGTCTTGGAGTGCCTTGACTTCGTCCTTCTTTGCTCGGTGCCTCTGGTCTAAATGCCCAACTTGCTTTTTTATGTAGACTGTTTTGGGTTCTAAATAGTCACCCTCAGTTACAAAAAGATGGGAACTGACTTCTCCAAAAAATGCGGAACATTCCTTGCTTGTGTCCTTAGTCTAGGTTCTGCCCTGTCCGCTTGCTCCAGTGCCTCTTCAGAAGTCAATTGTCTCTGACTGTGAGAATTCCTCTGTGTCAATGTCTCCATATGACTCCGAATCCCTTAGATTTCCTCCTTTTGCAGTAGATTTTCCATCTAGTGCTGCTTCCTCAACACCCCTTACCTAGTAGGTGGTGCTTCTCTGTGTTGTCAAGTGTTTAGCCCACTTCAGACTCCTTTTGATCAAATCTCAAACTTCCACCACCTTGCGTGTGTTGGGTACGCAAACCAAGTCTCCATTGCCTCCTTCAGTGTAACCCAGAAGCTTTTCTTCCGGTGCCTTGGGTTCGAGCTTGCTGACGTCTCTGTCCCTCGTCCTTGTGAAGACTGTGCAACCAAAACCAAAAAATTTACTAATTGAAAGCTTAGGTAACATAACTCGCATCAGCTCTGCGGGGCGCTAATCTTCTCCTCGTCTCTCAACCAAGTTTCTGATCTGTTTCGCGTGAACAATTGCCGCTCCTCACATCACATTGGGAAGTCCTGAGTCAATGAGCAAGCATCTTGCCATCTTCGGCGATGTCCTGTTGCACCTCTCTGCTCACCCTTTTTTTGTGGCAATTCTGGTTTGGTATTCTCTTGTAGAATGCCTGCATCTAAAAATTGCATCTTGAACTGATGTGGGAGAGACTCCTTTGCATGGACTTGCCTCAGCTTCTTGGGTGTCCCAACACTGAGAACTATTTTTTCCACATTGGCCTGTGCTTCACTGTTTGCCTTAAGCAAGTCCACAAACACAAACTTTTTGTACTGGTCTGCAAACACAATGCAGAACCAGCCACCAGGCAGTGACTCTACTCTGAAAGGTTCCACCACGCTTGTGAACACCTGCTAGAGCTTCTCGTCTGCTTGGGTTTCTTCCACTCTTGGTACATGATTCTTTGTGATCTTGACCAGTGCGCTTACATTGCATAAATAATCGAATTAACTCACTCTCCTTAATGCCATTCTCACAACATCAAATCGAGTCTAATGACCCAATTGTCGCTTCTCGTCTGCTGGGTTTCTTCCACTCTTGGTACATGATTCTTTGTGATCTTGGCCAGTGCGCACAATTTGCATACATAAACGAATTACCTCACTCTCCATAATGCAATTCTCACAACATCCACTCGAGTCAAATGACACAATCGTATGTGCCACTTCTTTGCGGTGACAAATGTCAAGCTGTTGGAACTCATATTGAATTCTGGAACGCTGCAGGGTCAAAAAGTTTTTTCTTTGTGCTAGTTTTACCCAATTTCCTCTTGGAGTTTCATGCACCACTTTCCTTTCTCAAAAAGGAAGCTTTTACCCATTGCCATTGACATGTTTGCCTCAATCTCATTGTCTCTTGCGTGCCCTCTCTAGTTTACCCTCCTCGCCACACCTGCTGCTTTGTGCAGTCTCTTTCTTCCGGCAGTCCTTAGCAAAGTGTCCTGGGATGGCACACAGAGCTGTTTCTTTTCCTGGTTCCCTTCCTGAGGTCACGCTTCACTGCCAATGCCAATGAATCATTTTGTCCCTTGTGTCCCTGTGATGTGCTCTCATGCAATGTCTCCGGCCTTTTCCTCAACACTGTGAAGTTCGTTGCCGGGTTGAAGCTTTCTCTTTTAGCAAAACTTTCATACCTCATTGGCAGACCATTGAGGACCAAGTCGTTAAAGATGGTCTCTCAGACTGCTTCCCCTAGTTCTTGAAGCTTTGTGAGCAGTTCCTGTCCTCCAATGAAGAAGCTGTCCACATCCTCAGAATCCTCGAAACCTCAAAAATTCTTTTGCATTGTCTTGCCTCAGCTTCTTGGGTGTCCGCACTCCGAGAACAAATTTTTTCAGGCTGGCCTGTGCTTCGTTGTTTGCCTTAAGCATGTCCACAAACACAAACTTCTTGTACTGCTCTGCAAACACAATGCAAAACCAGCCACCAGGCAGTGAGTCTACTCTGAAAGATCCCACCACGCTTGTGAACACCTGCTAGAGCTTCTCGTCTGCTTGGGTTTCTTCCACTCTTGGTACATGATTCTTTGTGATCTTGACCAGTGCGCTTACATTGCATACATAATCGAATTAACTCACTCTCCTTAATGCCATTCTCACAACATCAAATCGAGTCTAATGACCCAATTGTCTGTGCCACTTCCTTGCGGTGACAAATGTCAAGCTGTTGGAACTCATATTGATTTCTAGAGCGCTGCAGGGTAAAAAAGTATTTTCTTTGTGGTAGTTTTACCCGATTTCCTCTTGGAGTTTCATGCAGCTCTTTCCTTTCTCAAAAACGAAGCTTTTACCCATTGCCATTGACTTTTTTGTCTCAATCTCGTTGTCTCTTGCGTGCCCTCTCTAGTTTACCCTCCTCACCACACCTGCTGCTTTGTGCAGTCTCTTACTTCCGGCAGTCCTTAGCAAAGTGTCCTGGGATGGCACACAGAGCTGTTTCTTTTCTTGGTTCCCTTCCTGAGGTCACGCTTCACTGCCAATGCCAATGAACCATTTGTCCCTTGTGTCTCTCTGATGTGCTCTCCTGCATTTTCTCCGGCCTTTTCCTCAACACTGTGAAGTTCGTTGTCGGGTTGAAGCTTCTTTTTTAGCAAAACTTTCATACCTCATTGGCAGACCATTGAGGACCAAGGCGTTAAAGATGGTCTCTCAGACTGCTTCCCCTAGTACTTGAAGCTTTGTGAGCAGTTCCTGTCCTCCAATGGAGAAGCTGACCAGATCCTCAGAATCCCCGAAACCTCAGAAACTCTTTTGCATTGTCTTGCCTCAGCTTCTTGGTTGTCCGCACTCTGAGAACAAATTTTTTCAGGCTGGCCTGTGCTTCACTGTTTGCCTTAAGCAAGTCCACAAACACAAACTTCTTGTACCGGTCTGCAAACACAATGCAAAACCAGCCACCAGGCAGTGAGTCTACTCTGAAAGATCCCACCACGCTTGTGAAAACCTGCTAGAGCTTCTCGTCTGCTGGGTTTCTTCCACTCTTGGTGCATGATTCTTTGGGATCTTGGCTAGTGCGCACACTTCGCATACATAAACGAATTACCTCACTCTCCATAATGCAATTCTCACAACATCGACTCGAGTCAAATGACCCAATTGTCTGTGCCATTTCCTTGCGGTGACAAATGTCAAGCTGTTGGAACTCATATCGAATCCTAGAGCGCTGCAGGGTAAAAAAGTATTTTCTTTGTGGTAGTTTTACCCGATTTCCTCTTGGAGTTTCATGCATCTCTTTCCTTTCTCAAAAACGAAGCTTTTACCCATTGCCATTGACTTTTTTGCCTCAATCTCATTGTCTCTTGCGTGCCCTCTCTAGATTTACCTCTTCACCACACCTGCTGCTTTGTGCAGTCTCTTTCTTCCGGCAGTCCTTAGCAAAGTGTCCTGGGATGGCACACAGAGCTGTTTCTTTTCTTGGTTCCCTTCCTGAGGTCACGCTTCACTGCCAATGCCAATGAATCATTTTGTTACTTGTGTCCCTGTGATGTGCTCGCATGCAATTTCTGCGGCCTTTTCCTCAACACTGTGAAGTTCGTTGCCGGGTTGAAGCTGTCTTTTTTAGCAAAACTTTCATACCTCATTGGCAGACCATCGAGGACCAAGGCGTTAAAGACGGTCTCTCAGACTGCTTCCCCTAGTTCTTGAAGCTTTGTGAGCAGTTCCTGTCCTCCGATGAAGAAGCTCTCCAGATTCTCAGAATCCTCGAAACCTCAGAAACTCTTTTGCATTGTCTTGCCTCAGCTTCTTGGGTGTCCGCACTCCGAGAACAAATTTTTTCAGGCTGGCCTGTGCTTCGTTGTTTGCCTTAAGCAAGTCCACAAACACAAACTTCTTGTACTGGTCTGCAAACACAATGCAAAACCAGCCACCAGGCAGTGAGTCTACTCTGAAAGATCCCACCACGCTTGTGAACACCTGCTAGAGCTTCTCGTCTGCTTGGGTTTCTTCCACTCTTGGTACATGATTCTTTGTGATCTTGACCAGTGCGCTTACATTGCATACATAATCGAATTAACTCACTCTCCTTAATGCCATTCTCACAACATCAAATCGAGTCTAATGACCCAATTGTCTGTGCCACTTCCTTGCGGTGACAAATGTCAAGCTGTTGGAACTCATATTGATTTCTAGAGCGCTGCAGGGTAAAAAAGTATTTTCTTTGTGGTAGTTTTACCCGATTTCCTCTTGGAGTTTCATGCAGCTCTTTCCTTTCTCAAAATCGAAGCTTTTACCCATTGCCATTGACTTTATTGTCTCAATCTCGTTGTCTCTTGCGTGCCCTCTCTAGTTTACCCTCCTCACCACACCTGCTGCTTTGTGCAGTCTCTTACTTCCGGCAGTCCTTAGCAAAGTGTCCTGGGATGGCACACAGAGCTGTTTCTTTTCTTGGTTCCCTTCCTGAGGTCACGCTTCACTGCCAATGCCAATGAACCATTTTGTCCCTTGTGTCTCTCTGATGTGCTCTCCTGCATTTTCTCCGGCCTTTTCCTCAACACTGTGAAGTTCGTTGTCGGGTTGAAGCTTCTTTTTTAGCAAAACTTTCATACCTCATTGGCAGACCATTGAGGACCAAGGCGTTAAAGATGGTCTCTCAGACTGCTTCCCCTAGTACTTGAAGCTTTGTGAGCAGTTCCTGTCCTCCAATGGAGAAGCTGACCAGATCCTCAGAATCCTCGAAACCTCAGAAACTCTTTTGCATTGTCTTGCCTCAGCTTCTTGGTTGTCCGCACTCTGAGAACAAATTTTTTCAGGCTGGCCTGTGCTTCACTGTTTGCCTTAAGCAAGTGCACAAACACAAACTTCTTGTACTGGTCTGCAAACACAATGCAGAGCCAGCCACCAGGCAGTGAGTCTACTCTGAAAGATCCCACCACGCTTGTGAAAACCTGCTAGAGCTTCTCGTCTGCTGGGTTTCTTCCACTCTTGGTACATGATTCTTTGGGATCTTGGCTAGTGCGCACACTTCGCATACATAAACGAATTACCTCACTCTCCATAATGAAATTCTCACAACATCGACTCGAGTCAAATGACCCAATTGTCTGTGCCACTTCCTTGCGGTGACAAATGTCAAGCTGTTGGAACTCATATCGAATCCTAGAGCGCTGCAGGGTAAAAAAGTATTTTCTTTGTGGTAGTTTTACCCGATTTCCTCTTGGAGTTTCATGCAGCTCTTTCCTTTCTCAAAAACGAAGCTTTTACCCATTGCCATTGACTTTTTTGCCTCAATCTCATTGTCTCTTGCGTGCCCTCTCTAGATTTACCTCTTCACCACACCTGCTGCTTTGTGCAGTCTCTTTCTTCCGGCAGTCCTTAGCAAAGTGTCCTGGGATGGCACACAGAGCTGTTTCTTTTCTTGGTTCACTTCCTGAGGTCACGCTTCACTGCCAATGCCAATGAATCATTTTGTTACTTGTGTCCCTGTGATGTGCTCGCATGCAATTTCTGCGGCCTTTTCCTCAACACCGTGAAGTTCGTTGCCGGGTTGAAGCTGTCTTTTTTAGCAAAACTTTCATACCTCATTGGCAGACCATCGAGGACCAAGGCGTTAAAGATGGTCTCTCAGACTGCTTCCCCTAGTTCTTGAAGCTTTGTGAGCAGTTCCTGTCCTCCGATGAAGAAGCTGTCCAGATTCTCAGAATCCTCAAAACCTCAGAAACTCTTTTGCATTGTCTTGCCTCAGCTTCTTGGGTGTACGGACTCTGATAACAAATTTTTTCAGGCTGGCCTGTGCTCCACTATTTGCCTTAAGCATGTCCATAGACACAAACTTCTTGTACTGGTCTGCAAAAACAATGCAGAACCAGACACCAGGCAGTGACTCTACTCTGAAAGGTCCCAACACGCTTGTGAACACATTCTAGAGCTTCTCGTCCGTCTGCTTGGGTTTCTTCCACTCTTGGTACATGATTCTTTGTGATCTTGGCCAGTGCACACACTTTGCATACATAATCGAATTAACTCACTCTCCTTAATGCAATTCTCACAACATCCACTCGAGTCTAATGACCCAATCATCTGTGCCACTTCCTTGCGGTGACAAATGTGAAGCTGTTGGAACTCATATTGAATTCTAGAGCGCTGCAGGGTAAAAAAGTGTTTTCTTTGTGCTAGTTTTATCCGATTTCCTCTAGGAGTTTCATGCACCTATTTCCTTTCTCAAAAACGAAGCTTTGACCCATTGTCATTAATTTTTTTTGCCTCAATCTCATTTTCTATTGGTTGCCTTGTCTAGTTGACCCTCCTCACCACACTTGCTGCTTTGTGCATTCTCTTTGCTCCGGCAGTCCTTAGCAAAGTGTCCTGGGATGGCACAGAAAGCTGTTTCTTCTCATGGTTCCCTTCTTGAGGTCACGCTTCACTGCCAATGCCACTGAATCATTTTGTCCCTTGTGTCCCTGTGATGTGTTCTCATGCAAGTTCTCCGGCCTTTTCCTCAACTCTGTGAAGTTCGTAGCCTGATTGAAGCTTTCTTGTTTAGCAAAATTTTCATACCTCATTGGCAGACCATCGAGGATCAAGGCGTTGAATAGGGTCTCTCAGACTGCTTCCCCTAGTTCTTGAAGCTTTGTGAGCAGTTCCTGTCCTCCGATGAAGAAGATGTCCAAATCCTCAGAATCCACAAAATCTAAGAAACTATTTTGCATTGTCTTGCCTCAACTTCTTGGGTGTCCACACTCTGAGAACAATTTTTTTCAGGCTGGCATGTGCTCCACTATTTGCCTTAAGCAAGTCCACAAACACAAACTTCTTGTACTGGTCTGCAAACACAATGCAAAACCAGCCACCAGGCAGTGGCTCTACTCTGAAAAGTCTCATCACGCATGTGAACACCTTCTAGAGCATCTCGTCTGCTTGGGTTTCTTCCACTCTTGGTACATGATTCTTTGTGATCTTGGCCAGTGCGCACACTGTGCATACATAAACGAATTAACTCACTCTCCTTAATGCAATTCTCACAACATCCACTCGAGTCTAATGACCCAATCATCTGTGCCACTTCCGTGCGGTGACAAATGTGAAGCTGTTGGAACTCATATTGAATTCTAGAGCGCTGCAGGGTAAAAAAGTATTTTCTTTGTGCTAGTTTTATCAGATTTCCTCTAGGAGTTTCATGCACCTATTTCTTTTCTCAAAAACGAAGCTTTGACCCATTGTCATTAATTTTTTTTGCCTCAATCTCATTGTCTATTGGTTGCCTTGTCTAGTTGACCCTCCTCACCACACTTGCTGCTTTGTGCAGTCTCTTTTCTCCGGCAGTCCTTAGCAAAGTGTCCTGGGATGGCACACAGAGCTGTTCCCTTCCTGAGGTCACGCTTCACTGCCAGTGCCAATGAATCATTTTGTCCTTTGTGTCCCTGTGATGTGCTCTCATGCAATGTCTCCGGCCTTTTCCTCAACACTGTGAAGTTCGTTGCCGGGTTGAAGCTTTCTCTTTTAGCAAAACTTTCATACCTCATTAGCAGACCATTGAGGACCAAGTCGTTGAAGATGGTCTCTCAGACTGCTTCCCCTAGTTCTTGAAGCTTTGTGAGCAGTTCCTGTCCTCCGATGAAGAAGCTGTCCAGATCCTCAGAATCCACGAAATCTAAGAACCTCTTTTGCATTGTCTTGCCTCAGCTTCTTGGGTGTCCGCACTCTGAGAACAAATTTTTTCAAGCTGGCCTGTGCTCCACTATTTGCCTTAAGCATGTCCATAGACACAAACTTCTTGTACTGATCTGCAAACACAATGCAGAACCAGACACCAGGCAGTGGCTCTACTCTGAAAAGTCTCATCACGCTTGTGAACACCTTCTAGAGCTTCTCGTCTATTTGGGTCTCTTCCACTCTTGGTACATGATTCTTTGTGATCTTGACCAGTGCGCACACATTGCATACATAATCAAATTACCTCACTCTCCCTAATACAATTCTAACAACGTCCAACCGAGTCAAATGACCCAATCGTCTGTGCCACTTCCTTGCACCGACAAATTTCACGCTGTTGGAACTCATATTGAATTCTAGAGCGCTGCAGGGTAAAAAAAGTATTTTCTTTGTGTTAGAATTACCAAATTTCCTCTTGGAGTTTCATGCAGCTATTTCTTTTCTGAAAAACGAAGCTTTGACCCATTGCCATTGACTTATTTTTGCCTCAATCTCATTGTCTCATGGTTGCCTTGTCTAGTTGACCCTCCTCACCACACTTCCTGCTTTGTGCATTCTTTTTGCTCCGGCAGTCCTTAGCAAAGTGTCCTGGGATGGCACACAAAGCTGTTTCTTCTCATGGTTCCCTTCCTGAGGTCACGCTTTACTGCCAATGCCACTGAATCATTTTGTCCCTTGTGTCCCTGTGATGTGTTCTCATGCAAGTTCTCCGGCCTTTTCCTCAACTCTGTGAAGTTCGTAGCCTGGTTGAAGCTTTCTTGTTTAGCAAAACTTTCATACCTCATTGGCAGACCATCGAGGACCAGGGCGTTGGATAGGGTCTCTCAGACTGCTTCCCCTAGTTTTTGAAGCTTTGTGAGCAGTTCCTGTCCTCCGATGAAGAAGCTGTCCAGATCCTCAGAATCCACGAAATCTAAGAACCTCTTTTGCATTGTCTTGCCTCAGCTTCTTGGGTGTCCGCACTCTGAGAACAAATTTTTTCAAGCTGGCCTGTGCTCCACTATTTGCCTTAAGCATGTCCATAGACACAAACTTCTTGTACTGATCTGCAAACACAATGCAGAACCAGACACCAGGCAGTGGCTCTACTCTGAAAAGTCTCATCACGCTTGTGAACACCTTCTAGAGCTTCTCGTCTATTTGGGTCTCTTCCACTCTTGGTACATGATTCTTTGTGATCTTGACCAGTGCGCACACATTGCATACATAATCAAATTACCTCACTCTCCCTAATACAATTCTAACAACGTCCAACCGAGTCAAATGACCCAATCGTCTGTGCCACTTCCTTGCACCGACAAATTTCACGCTGTTGGAACTCATATTGAATTCTAGAGCGCTGCAGGGTAAAAAAAGTATTTTCTTTGTGTTAGAATTACCAAATTTCCTCTTGGAGTTTCATGCAGCTATTTCTTTTCTGAAAAACGAAGCTTTGACCCATTGCCATTGACTTATTTTTGCCTCAATCTCATTGTCTCATGGTTGCCTTGTCTAGTTGACCCTCCTCACCACACTTGCTGCTTTGTGCATTCTTTTTGCTCCAGCAGTCCTTAGAAAAGTGTCCTGGGATGGCACACAAAGCTGTTTCTTCTCATGGTTCCCTTCCTGAGGTCACGCTTTACTGCCAATGCCACTGAATCATTTTGTCCCTTGTGTCCCTGTGATGTGTTCTCATGCAAGTTCTCCGGCCTTTTCCTCAACTCTGTGAAGTTCGTAGCCTGGTTGAAGCTTTCTTGTTTAGCAAAACTTTCATACCTCATTGGCAGACCATCGAGGACCAGGGCGTTGGATAGGGTCTCTCAGACTGCTTCCCCTAGTTTTTGAAGCTTTGTGAGCAGTTCCTGTCCTCCGATGAAGAAGCTGTCCAGATCCTCAGAATCCACGAAATCGAAGAACCTCTTTTGCATTGTCTTGCCTCAGCTTCTTGGGTGTCCGCACTCTGAGAACAAATTTTTTCAAGCTGGCCTGTGCTCCACTATTTGCCTTAAGCATGTCCATAGACACAAACTTCTTGTACTGATCTGCAAACACAATGCAGAACCAGACACCAGGCAGTGGCTCTACTCTGAAAAGTCTCATCACGCTTGTGAACACCTTCTAGAGCTTCTCGTCTATTTGGGTCTCTTCCACTCTTGGTACATGATTCTTTGTGATCTTGACCAGTGCGCACACATTGCATACATAATCAAATTACCTCACTCTCCCTAATACAATTCTAACAACGTCCAACCGAGTCAAATGACCCAATCGTCTGTGCCACTTCCTTGCACCGACAAATTTCACGCTGTTGGAACTCATATTGAATTCTAGAGCGCTGCAGGGTAAAAAAAGTATTTTCTTTGTGTTAGAATTACCAAATTTCCTCTTGGAGTTTCATGCAGCTATTTCTTTTCTGAAAAACGAAGCTTTGACCCATTGCCATTGACTTATTTTTGCCTCAATCTCATTGTCTCATGGTTGCCTTGTCTAGTTGACCCTCCTCACCACACTTGCTGCTTTGTGCATTCTTTTTGCTCCAGCAGTCCTTAGCAAAGTGTCCTGGGATGGCACACAAAGCTGTTTCTTCTCATGGTTCCCTTCCTGAGGTCACGCTTTACTGCCAATGCCACTGAATCATTTTGTCCCTTGTGTCCCTGTGATGTGTTCTCATGCAAGTTCTCCGGCCTTTTCCTCAACTCTGTGAAGTTCGTAGCCTGGTTGAAGCTTTCTTGTTTAGCAAAACTTTCATACCTCATTGGCAGACCATCGAGGACCAGGGCGTTGGATAGGGTCTCTCAGACTGCTTCCCCTAGTTTTTGAAGCTTTGTGAGCAGTTCCTGTCCTCCGATGAAGAAGCTGTCCAGATCCTCAGAATCCTCGAGCTGCAGTCGAGCAAGCTGTGCCACCAAAGTTACCACTGTCGGCGTCTCCACATTCTGAAATCTCCCGTGCAAAAGCTTCCAAGCCATTGCTCCATATCCGATGTCATCATCTCCCACACAGTCATTTCGCATCAGCGTATGTATTGCTGCATCCAGAGTCAGTGCCAGATGGCACCATACACTGCTTCGTTTCGCCTTGATGTCTGCAACTTCCTTTTCATATGCCTCCTTCAACTCCTTGTGGTTCTTCTTCTCATTACTGCTTGCCCCTAGTGACGCAGGCTCATTGGGTTACTCCTCTGTCCCAAGTAGTTATTTTGGAGACTTCATTTGTCTGCATCATAGCCACAAATCTCGTTCTCCTGATTGAGTTGCCCTGTGCTTTTCCTGTGCAGGTCAGCAGCTTCACCATCTGTTGATTCATTTTAGTTTGAGCATGCAAAACAGTTGTGCATAGAAAAGGTACTACGCAGAAAACGATTATGATTTTCAACAACAAACAAGTTTTGTTTTCGAAATTAATTTTTTTAGACAGGTGCTGGGCCCTTAACGTTTTCGGTTCTGGATTTTCGGAAGCCGAATTTAAAGCGTTTTTATCTGAGTAAAAATATAATTTCTCAAGAAAAAGAGAATAACAAAAGAAATTTTTTTACAGTAGAATATAGAGATTTACAGGAGAGATCTGATTATTAGATCAAGATGGTGATTTGAATTGGGATGAAAAATGGCTCAAAAATCAGCTGTAAATATATACCCCTTATCAGTGTCAGAAAGTCAAGATACATAACTAATATTAGTACCACGGTTTACAGCGGGGGTTGCAAGAGTTACCCAATGTGGTATGCTTCTGCAAATTTCCTGGAAATAAGTCACAAGGGATTCCATAAATAGTATGGCTTCACACTTTTCTAAGAATTTGTTCACATTTTCGGTGGTATCTTAATCATTCAATACGTACTGGGAAGATTTTACATCAAATAATCTTACTCTAATAAAAGTTATCTAGATTCATCAGTTAGAGCATAATACGGATTCTAAGCACCATTAATTGACGGTTAATTTATATAAATTTTGTGATAAGAATCAAATGTGCTCTTGTCCTTGCAATCTGGTAAGTTAAACTATCTTTCTAATAACTCTAACTAATTCAAGAATACAGTTTGGTCGAGTTTGTAACAAAAACCATTACTTTAACTTGAAAAATTTCACTTCTTACTTACTCCTTCCACCCTGCAACATTTTTGAATTTCGGGGTTGAAAATAATGAAAATAATCGGGAAACCATTAAAGTACTGCACCGCATAAATGTGTTGACAAACGCTGAAATTACCCGAAAAACGCCAATAATGAGCGCGCCAAAAAATTTCGCTGAAAGTAGATAAAAATTAATCGTACAAATTGATCTCGAAAACGCTTATTTTTGAATATTTTGGTTTATTCAGTTCATATTCAGCGCATTTCTTAAAAAGGGTTCTCTCGCCGCTTTTTGTATTTTTATTATGCGCTGAAAATGCAACAACATCACGATCGGGCGGTCATTTCAAGTGTTCTAATCTCTGATTTAAATTAGTAACAAAAAGGGCGCCCTATAAGCTGGAAAACAGTTGCTCATCATTGCCACAATGACAACAGAAACACTCCAGTTGAGGGAATAACTGGACGACTAGATAGGGTGGCGGGTGGTCACAAATTTACTCACTACAGTGACCTTGGTCGTCTGGCCATTCTTTACAAGTATGGTGGATACTACATGGATCTGGATGTCATCGTCACTAAAGACATGAGACCTCTTAACACTTTCCTCGTCATTGAGATGCATCAAACAACAAGGTTAATTTGAAAATTTTAAGCAATTGCTACAGCAATTGCTCCGGTCGAATTTCATATCGACCGGAGCTTTCTTAAGTCAATGCTCCTCTTTGCATTTTTTGCGGAGAAAAAAAGTAGTCTAGGGCCTCGAAAATTGAATGGATCGCTCAAGACATATTTAAAAATTATGAATTTCTTGGCAAGAAATTGAGCTTTAAAAATTTCAGAACACTATCACTTTCAAAGAACGGTTTAGGAATCTAAAGTGCGTGTTTTTAAAATCTGGTACCCCCCCCCCCAGATACAGTAAACAAAAAATACCTTTAAAAACTATTTAAGTAGAAAAAAGTTAATTGTGTACATTTTAACGTTAGAGGTAAAAACAATCGTAAAACATTGCTGTACAATTTTTAGATTCTTTCAAAAATTCATATTTTCTTCATTGTTTTTTAGGATAACGGACACATATTAGGCAACAAATTTTTAGGTATTTAAATTCCCCTCAGTCCAAAATAAAATATTTTCACAAATTTATTAGCTGCTTGTGTTCTAGACTTCATTCTTTTGTCAGGAAAAGTTGTTCAAGTAATTTTAAAAGAACTGCATTCAAGTGACTATTGCCAACAACATTTCGCGTAAACTGCAGCTTATATCTAACAAAAGAACGAATCGCAAACAATGAAAAAAACTGTATTAAACTTTTTTCCCACTAAAAGCATTCAGAAACTATATAACTTATAAATTTATTAATTTTTTTAAGTTATAATAAGTTATTAATAAGTTATAATAAGTTATAACTTATTAATATTTTTTTAAGTAGCAAATAGAGAAAGATACAGACAGCGAAAAGAACGCTGCTGATCATTCTAGGCTCAAAAAAGCTCTCATTTGATGAATTCCAAGCAAAACTGGTAGAGAGCGAAGTCGTCTTGAATTCAAGACCTCTCACAAATGTCGCTGATCTTCCCGACAAAGGAATAGCTCTCACAACTAACCACGCCCTGATCAGTCGTCCATTCATCACTCTGCCACCAGGAAAATTTGACAGCCAGATTCCAGCCAGCTTCAAGACATGGAGAAATCTGCAACAGATTATGAACTTGTTCTGGAAGCGACCTGTCAAAGAATACCTGCCGACACTACTCAAGAGATCGAAATGGAATGAGAGCAACCAGTCGCTGCTTAGAGTTAATGACGTTGTCTCCTGAAAGAGATGATTCCTCGAGCCCTGGGCCTGTCTTGGAGGTGGTAATAATTTTTAGTGTTGAGGTATGCAATTGAGTGTCGAATGTTTCTCTCTTTTCGTAGTGCTGGATTCAAGGTGCGAAACTACTATACTTTTCGTAACCAGCGTTTAGAGCCTTTACCTTTACTGAGCAAGAAGGTGACACATGTCTCTCTATTCTAGCGATGTGGAATACCCACTCGATTCCATCACAAACTCTTCTTAGTTCAAAACAGGAAAGATTGACAAGCAACTGAAGTTAAGATTAGTTGATTATGAGAATGAAATTGATATGGGCAACAAAACTGGGGAGTTACAAAACATATCTGAATACTTGATTATTTAGCGAGAGGTAAAACTTACCTCAGTGAATAGCCTTAAGGTTAACAATCAAATTGAATTATATAATGACAATTATTATTTTCAGATATTTTGATGGGATTGTATCACATATCGCGACTTTGACAAAAGTTTGAACACTGCAAGTTATCAAATGTTAAAAAAGTAACATCATTACTGGTTAGTATAGATATTAAATTAATGTAACGATTGTTCACAATAGCATTAATTATAAAACAACATGAGATATTGGAAATGTTGTAGCTTTGCAAGTTGATCAAATGTAATTGTAAACGAACAGTATGCACAGACTAAATTAACAATCCGCGAATTTTAAATGGCAAAGGTGACGCAAATGCAAGTTGTTTTGAATTATGAAGAATTGACTAACGTTAACTTAAAATTTTGCCTTAATTTAGGCTAAGATAACATCAAAGTATTACGAATAAATAAAAATCAATCTATTTACAATTAAGTAAAAATAGCAGAAAATTGAAACTAAATGCACAAATTAAAATAATTTGTGTGAAAGTGTTTTACATTTGATTTTCAGCGTCAAATACGCTCATGCTGACCTCTTGTTCATAATCAGCATAGTCGCACTCTTGATCTGATGGCGTTTTTAAGTGGTCGGATTCGTGGCTCCGGTGGATTAACTACTGGCAGCTGAAGCAAAGTTTCTAACAAAGGCAGTTGTGACGCTTCCAGCTGGATTATTGTCTCGATTACAGGGTTAGTAATCCGTGGTCGTTTCGGCACCAGGATTGACTCTTGCTCACACACAGAGCAGACTAAGTTCTCGAATCAATAATAATCCGGAGCTCGATGATTTCTCTTGCCTTTCGAAGTCGTTGGGCTTCAAGTAGACGATGCAGCTGATGTGTTTGAGGTTGCCGACAATTTTTGGCTGCTACGTGTTGAGGGTTGGGTTTTGGATGGTTTCGTCGTGGACATTCCTTATAATATATTGCAATTTGCCGACAAGGCCCCGAGGTATTGTGCGCCTGAAGATGCCGGATCTTGATTTCGCCCCTGTTTCAACTCTTTTGAGTGTAAATCAATATTTTTTTCTTAGGTCTTGTTGTATGGGAGAAGACGTCTTTGTGCGTATAGCCAAATGGCGGTTTTTTGTCCGGCTTTCGCAACGAATTTTGATATATCGCTGTTGCGTACTTTCACCTCGCGAACGCTGAGTCCTTTTATTAACGTAGTCGTTGGTGAAGTACGTACAACCCTATTCCCGGGAGCCAATGTGTCCCAAATACCTCGAAGATCATCTCGTTTTGATCTGTTGGACACCTTCCAAGCCAGCTTCAATTTCAACGGTGTTTCCGTTCGGGGTATCGGGTTACAGAGTGTTGGGTGAAGACTGAATCGGGATACCGCTTTGTTTTCGCCGTTGTGTTGCTGGCCCACTTCCACCTGAGCTCTTGTCATGGCTTCCTCAGTGAGGACATCACTGCATTCCCCTGTAACGCACCCATTATCGACAAGATAATCTGCTACCGGAACTGTATCTGCGTCTAAATAGTGATTAAGAATATTTTCATAAGAAAGTTTTTGGAATCGTATTTATATTACTGAGTGGTGTATGTGTTTTTCTTCCAAAGTGCTTGGAGAGGTCTTACATTTGTTCTCTTTTGTTTGAATTTACGTAAATGATATACTGTTGGCTTTATTGCATCTTTAATTGTGATTTCAATATTTTTAAGAGCTAATTCTATGCAGCTTAGTCGTATTTAAATTGTTTGCATCAAACGCTCTACTAATTCAGTCGCTCTATGGTAGTTTGCGGGAGCTGTAACAATGTGAACATTATTTTGTTTTCAGAAATTTTTAACTCTAATACCTATAAGACAGCTTGCTTGATCTAATCTAATAATTTTAGGAACTCCATGTATTTGAAAATAATCATTTAAGAAATTAACTACAATAGGTCCATTTGTTTTATACAACACTTCTACGGTTGAGTACTTAGAAAAAAGATCGATACATGCCAAAAAATGTATAGCTTGCTCTTTTTCACTCGTAATTGGCCCACCAAAGTCGCCTGTATTATTGGTTTAAAATTCTTACCAAACTCCGTACACGATTTGCACTCTGCACTCTGCAGCCTTGTATATGATCTCCCGATGCATATAAGGCCAATATTCATATAGTCCGAGTGTAGTCATGTCCCAACTTACTGGATAGGTTAGGTTCAGGGACTCAAGTACCGGGTCTTGAATTGAGTTCGGAATGGCCACTCGTTCGTCGGCGCAAATGCAACCCGAATGAACATGTAGGTCGCGCCAGAATGAGTGAAGGTAGGGGTTCATGTCCTTGCACCTTTGCTCGTCTCCTTCAAGAATGCAATCCCTGACTTCTTTTAACACCGCATCCTTACTCGTCAGGACAGTAAGAAATCCTTTGGTAAATAATTGCGTTGGGTTTTTTTTCTCAAAAACCTCCTCCTTTGATAGTTCCAGATTTGGGAACACGTTACCTTCATTTGATGAATGGGTAGAGTTTACTCCAGAGATGGTATTTGCTTGAAATGTTACTCGTTCGGTCGGGGACGCAGAGGGAGTTTGTGGGGTATTATTTGATGCACTCATGTTGAAATTATTTTCCGTTTGGAAAAGTGGATCGTTTACAGTTGTGTTGAGAAACAACTGATTCGTCCGAGAAATTAAGGCAGAAAACAAATTAGAATTGTTTGTTTGTTGAGCATATGAGGCACGTGTGAAATGTGTGTGATGTATGCTTTTGAAGTGCTGTGATTGACAGTTCAGTGGTGTGGAATTTATATAAAACGCTGCAATCTTGTCGCCAATGCGGGTAATTGTTGAAACCGCAAATTCCTCAGCATACTTGCTTTTAACTTTTGGCTTTCGATCTGGTTGGCGAGAAATGTAATCTATCAGTCCCATTTTTGCGCCCGTTACATGTTCAAAATTAAAGTTAAAGGATAATAAGCGATCTACCTAATGAGTTAGACGACGTTTGTAGGAATTGTTGGATCTGTGTTCTTTTAAGATTGATAATAATAATCGATTATCAGTAATTATAGCGAATGGTTTCCCAAATATATAATATTTAAAACATTCAACAGACCACACCATTCCTAATAATTCTAGTTCGTTAACACCATAGCGTTCTTCATTTGAATTAAGGAATCGAGACGCGAATGCAACTGTATGCCAACCTGTTGGTGAACGCTGTTCTAATGCAGCCCCTAATCCAGCTCTAGAAGCATCGCATTTGATTTGGGTTTCCAAGTAAGGATTTTAAGCTGTCTTTTCTGTAGCGTTTGCTACATTTTTTTTAATGTGTTGAAAATGACATTTAAATTCTTTTGTCCAAATGAATAAAGTATTTATCTTAAGAAGTGGGCAAAGTGGATGAGAAAGATGTGACAAATTAAGTATAAAAATACCTAAATAGTGCCCGAATCCTAGATATGATCGCAACTGCTTTAAAATTTTAGGTGCTGTTAAGTTTAATATTGCCGATGTTTAGGTTTCAAGTTGTGCGACTCTAGATTGAGTAAATTTGTAACCCAACCTTTCAATTTCTGTTTTAGCGAAGTGACACTTGGGGTCTTTTTGCAAGTTATCTTCATAAACTTTTCTAAGACATTTGTAGAGTAACTTTAAGTGGTCTTCTTTTGATCCACGACTAACAATGATGATACCAATGGGTATTATCTTGTCCAACTAAGGTATAATACATTACTTTTTGAAATGCTGCTGGCATGTCGGTTAACCAGTAAAGTCCAGTAATGAAACGATATGTGCCTCTACCTTGACCACTAACTCTTTTAAAGATGCAATGGCAGGAGGTTTCCGGATTTAATTTTAATTGACTGTATGCGTACTTCAACACTTCAAGTGTTGAAAAGCTGTTTCGTGTGATGCATTTTTGTTTAAAATTTGTTGTAACGCGTCAATTATGTTGTCAATATTAAGCATTTGATATTTTTTTATGAAATGATTTTTTTATATTTTGGAATCTAGTGCTAATTTAACAGTTTTATAGTTCTTAACGGTTATAACAGTAACAGATATGAGATTTTTATCCGATCAACTTTTCAATTTTATTATGTGCTTTTCATCTAACATTTTTTAAAGTTCAGCATGTACTAAAAGTTGGAAATTTACAGCGACTCGTCGTCCTTTTGGACGGGTTGGTGTAAAATTGTTATGAAATGTAGATTTAGCTTTGTGTTTTAATGATTTACAGGTTCTAGAGATGAGGCTTGGAAAGTCAGGAGCTATTGGTTTCTAGATTAGACGTTGATTTTAATTGATGCTTAGTACTTGTTTAGATTGCGTTAGTGAAAGTCCAAGTTGTCGGAACAAATCTCGACCAATTATTGGTCTGTGACCTTCTTTAACAACTGTGACATTGACATTTGTAGCCACCCTATCGTTGTATTCCACCGTGGTATTGATTTCACCAATAGTCACGATTAATTCATTGGAGAATGTTTTGAGATGGGGGAATCCCGATTACTGTACCCAGTAGCTCTCTTTACAATTCAATGCTACCGCGTTTGCTAAGCTTTTTATTATAGTAGTGCAAACGCTCCTTGAATCCACTTATGCTTTTGTCTCCGTGCTTCCGAATTGAATATGCATCTTTACCGGCTCCACTTCCCTGATGTTGTCACTATCAGAGATTACAGCTACATAGTTGTCGAATTCGTCATAGTCCGATTCATAATTAGCATCATATTTAGTATGTAGCAGCTTCAGAAGAGGTGTCATCAACATTGTTGACAAGTGGTTCTGGCTTCTTTTAAATCTTAGACTTTCGACAGACTTTATTGCAAAGTGGTTTGTGATTCCACAATCTTTGCAGTTCTTTCTACCTGCTGGACATTTTTGACGATGAGTGGCCGACCATGTGTATCCACAATTAGGGCAAATTGTAGGTTTGTTGAAATTAGTCGTTGACGATTTAGGTCTTTTCCAGGAGTTTTGCATACTATAAATAGAAGTTATTGCCATTTGCTTTTGAACAGTATATGCAGTTGTTCCCGATATTCTCAATTGGTTTTGAATACCTATCTCAATGTTTATTGCAGGTTCCAACGCTTTCTTTGCCGTCCTCGTTTCTTTCAGTAGTCGTCTTTGTTTTTCTCCGTCTTGCATTTTGGCAATAAAAACATCCCGAATTATGGATACTTCATGGCTGCCAAGATCAGAGCTCAAGGAGAATTCTCGAAGGCATCCCTAAAACTTCTCTACTGTCTCCCTTTTCAGTTGTATTTGTGTTAGAAATGTATAACAATCGATTGTTATGTTTCTATATTTAGTGAAGAACTTGTCCACGCTAACGTGCTTCGTCGAAATCTGGGCAGTCTGTACCATTGGTTCTTGAAAACCAAAAATCTGTCCACCTTCCGTGCCAAGACTGAAGTATTGTAGGTGAGACACCTATGCTATCAAAAATTTTCCGCGATCTATCGCCGCACAGTGTTCTCGCCGCTTCAATTTTCTGGTGTTTGTTAAGCCATGCATTTTTAAGTTGTTCATTGTGAACTCTGCGAACTTTCTCACTTTTAGCCGTGCTGTTGTCCACATCTCCTTCATAAATTGGTTCGGGGGCAAAATGACTTGGTCCGGTTGCGCTTCTCGTAGTATATCAATCGAGATGCCTTCTTTTGCGAGTTTTGCCAACTTCAGAATTTTTTTCCAAAGTTCCCATCTCAAGGGGGGTTCAAGTGTTGGTCTTTACCAAAATGGTTCTGTTCCCAGAAAGGTTCGTTCTTTTGGTGCTGACAGCACCATGTGATACATTTTACTGTAGAGGTATGCAAATGATTGTCAAATGTTTGTCTACTTTCCTAGTGTTTGATTCGAAGTGCGAGTCTACTATGCTTTGCGTAACTTGCATTTACAATCTTTACTTTTATTGATCAAGAATGTTACAATTTGAACTCTGTTCGAGCGATCTGGATTACCGACTCGATTCCACCACAAACTATTCTCAGTCCAAAAACGATAGATTGACAAGTATCTGAATTAAACTTTAACTGATATGAGAATGAAGTTGGTATTAGCAACAAAAGTGGGGAGTGTGAACATATCTGAATACTTGATTATTTAGTGATAGGTAAATTTTACCTCAGTGAATAACCTTACGGTTAAGAATCAAACTAACTGAATGATATAATGACAACTTTTTTAGTACATTTTCAAATCTTTTGATATAACTGTATCACATAGGTGTACCCTGGACGAGTTGGACAACACCGCGTGTTGAAGATAAAAATGGTTTACGGTACGTTTGTTCGCCTTGTTCTCGCACGAGTTTTGGCTGACTAACTCCTTTTTTATATTTTCTCACGTAACGGTTTCTGGCAACCCCCTCTTTGACGACTTCTCCAAGTTTTTCTGGCCCCCTGTTTTTCTTGGAACACGTTTTGTAACAATCAAGTCATGTATGACA
>NW_027449282.1:0-17500 GCF_964194025.1 Convolutriloba macropyga
TACCTTAATTTCACCTGCAAAATTAAGGGTGCGCTGCCTGAAGTTTTCCTTGAACAGAATTTAACTTACCTTAAGGAAACCCTAATTTTTTACCATAATTTTTAAGGTTTATTTACCTAAGTAAAATTATTCATTTATATACATAAATAGATTTATATACATAAACAGATTTATATTTACTTTCAATTCCATAGTTTTTACCCTAATTTTACCTGCAAAATTAAGGGTGCACCGCCTGAAGTTTTCCTTGAACAGAACTTAACTTACCTTAAAAAAACCCTAATTTTGTACCGTAGTTTTTAAGGTTTATTTACCTTAAGTAAAATTATTCACCTTAAAAGTTCAGTTTAAACTTAACGAAAATTTAATGCGAGTTTTAGGTATTTTTTTTTCAGGTATATTTACCTTAAATTCTAAAGTAGTGTTTGCAAGTTTTTAAAGTAAGTTCCGGTACTTTTACCTTAACTGTTCAGGTTTGTTTTTTTCAGGTAAAATTAAGATATGTTCTAGTAGATCTTCAAGTGGTGCCCTCTTATTTTTTCAGACAACTTTCAATGAAAGTTAAGGTAAGCGAAAGTCAGTTTTGTAAGACAAAACTTCCTGAACGATTCAGATAAGTTAAGTTTTTTTTTCAGGTAAATAGACCTCGAATTCATTTAGCGTGAAGTTGTAGGTTAGGAATATTTTAGCTCCACCCCGTTGACGACTTCCATGCAAATATGGCCCGAGCGACTTGATATGAAACTTTGCCCACAAAACATGAGATCAAAGTATACATTTTAAAATGATATATATTGCTGATTATGCCCAGAGCTCATCTTTAACCAGATTATTGCCCCGGCCGTAGATATTGCGAATAATATTTTGGATCAGCGGTAACTATTGCTGTCACGTTAGAAAAATCCTCTTTTTTTCCACCCTTACCTATGACTAAGTGACAATCAGTACTGATTCAGAACAGCTTCAGAGTTTTCAATTTTAGCCTATTTGAGAGATAAAATTTATGAGAAGACTTATAAAGTCCAACTAGAGGGGTCTTTCTCTACATTAAACACACGGTCCACCTATTATTAATGGTCGCCCTGAAGTTTTTTCATATGTCGACTAACGGTCTTTTCACATCAATATCGATCGTACACGGTCTTTTCAAAAATCGACCATAGGTACTTTTATTTCCCATATCGGTAGACCTACGGTCTTTTCATACCCACTTTCGGTAATCAAGGTAACGTTTGTTTACCATAAAAAAGTTTTATGCTCTGTAAACGATGTAATTAGTGGAAATTGCACACCAAGTTTGGTTTGATTTGAATAACCGCTTGACCGATTGAAAAAAAGCTGTCTTTTAGAAAGTTTATTCGCTAATTCCGTACGAAAGCAACAAAAGAACAAACTTGATTTTCTAGGCAAGCTACAAATAAATGGTTCTATCTTTTGAGCAAACTATATATTTGGTGGAAATTGCACACCAATTTTGCTTTGATTTGAACATCTTCTTGATCGATTGAAAAAAAGCTATCTTTAAAAAAGTTTATTCGCTACTTTCGTACGAAAGAAACAGGAGAAATTTTTTCTATTCCAGCCAAAATTAAATGTTTTTCAAATAAGCAATGTTTACACTTGATGGAACTTGGACACCAAGTTTGGTTTGATTTGAAAAACTCAAGGACCGGTTGAAAAAAGAACTTTCTTTAAAAAATTTAATTGCTTATTTCGTACGAAAACAGCGGGACAACAAACTTTTTTGTAGGCAAGCTACACTTTCTTTTCTCTTCTCCAAACTGCTTACTTGGTAGAACCTGAACACTAAGTTTGGTTTAATTTGAGCAACACTTTGAAGTTTTCAATAGAGCTGTATGTGAAAAAAAATTATTCGTTTATTTTGTACGAAAAAAGAGAGAACGAACATTTGCAGGCTACAACAATACACCAATTTTTTTCCACAGAATCTACTTAAAATCTGTAAGTGAGTACTTTTTCGTTTGACAACTGTGAGATTTGATTGTAAAAAAGACTTGTTGCAAAACCTCATCCCCTATAATCGAAAAAGACCAATTGAGAGACGAAGTTTTTGTTCTATACAAGCTAAAGTATTATTTTTTATCTGCAAAATTCACAACAAAAAATTGAACTATGCAGCTGATATCCGTTAGCTTAGAAGAAGTAGCAGGAAATTTTGTTTTGATGCAGAATTAAGATTAAATCATATGGATTTTGTTAAACTAGATCGGAATCGGAAATCTGAAAAAACAGTATCTACTTCAATCAAGCTAAAAAATGCGTCATAATGTTGACTAAATAAGACATGTCTTCGTAATACAATGCGAGAAGTTTGGTGCAGATCGTTTTCAAGGGAGAATAAGTATCTATTCAGTTTCCTCCACAACATAAATGAAGTTAGCCAATTTCTGGGAAATGGCAATTTAACAGTTTGATCTCTCTTCAGACTTGATACACCTGCCGAGATAGACAACTCATTCCAGAATCTTCGTAGAAAAAAATTTTGTTGGCGCCACTTCAAATCAGCTAGAAGAGCCATCAGATAGGAAGAAATAAACTTTCAAGCTAAAAAAAACTTAGACTTTGTTTGAAATCAAACTGGTCATAATTGAAAATTTTTGCAAGCTGGGACCAAAAATTTTTACACCCACCCCCCTCTGGGAAAGGAAAACCTGTGCAACCCGAGATTATGTCACACGGTTAGGGTAACTTTTAAGCTACTCATCGACCCTACGAACTTTATGGCATCAAAAACACAAGTGTGGCTATTAGCACGTATATCGTGCAGAATTGGCCTTTTTTGATATTTTGTCATTCATTGATAAATTTCTAAAATTGTTTGTGTTTTGATACTTTAGGTGATATTTGAAGGTCAAAATATTTAAATTTGAGGCAATTAGAGCTATGTAATAACCATCCGTGTTTATGTCAAGAATGGCAAATATTGCAGTGTTTTGACATTTACGATGTAAACAATGACTTAAATAACTTACTTGATTAACCAATCAGAAACGAGTAGCAATGATGATACCAATGATATTTACCTGATTATTTACTCTAACCGAAATGTTTGAATAGTAAAACCTTATTTTATTTA
The DNA here is from genome assembly GCF_964194025.1 of Convolutriloba macropyga. Taxonomy (NCBI): domain Eukaryota; kingdom Metazoa; phylum Xenacoelomorpha; order Acoela; family Convolutidae; genus Convolutriloba; species Convolutriloba macropyga. The sequence goes on from NW_027449282.1 coordinate 3,098, forward strand.
GAATTCTTAGAAACTGTTACAAAGAGCCGTTGGCTCTCAGCATAGACTAAAATTTGATGATTCATAACTGTCAGTCTTTTGTTCTATGTTTTCCTAGAACCTAAGGTCTTTTGAAATTAAGTTAGTTAAGCTTTCTTATTCGACGTTAGCAACAATAATAGTTTTTGGCTTAAGGCTAAAAAAACTTCAGAACGAAATTGAACATAGATTCCACTAAGGGTTTTTGTTAACATCAAACGAAGTTAAAATTAGAAACCTTTAATACGTCTGAGCTGCTAATTTTTTGTACGAGATTATTACTCTAACGAGTTCAGGGAAAACCAAGCCAGCGTAAAGCTCGAGATTCAGGCGATGATGTATTTGGGTTTGGGATGAGATTCTTGAGCAGCCGCAACAGTTGGTGCGCCAACCCGGACATCAGCAACAGGACAGGGAAAACAAAAAATTCAGTAACGCAAACAGCAGCTGTTCTTCATTTCAATTAGGTCGACCAAAGTACAACCAGTAACGATAGTCAGCAATGTCTCCAGTACACACCCGAAAACAGTTGAAAGAAGTCGAGTGGTCAACCCAAGACGTTAGAAAAAGAGCAAGCTGACCTACTCATGTCATTCTCGGAACAACTCAGCAAGCTAGAAGTGTGCCTGACTAAAAAACAAAACAATGACATTAGAAATTGCCTATTTAACCTTCTTTGAGGTGTAAGTCAATTTAGAAGACAACAAACAGCAACAGAGGTTACTATTAAAACCAAAGAATTTTGAAAATTTCGACAATAAACCCCAGCGTATGTTTGAAAAATTGAGTAAAGTTTTGAGATGGGTGGTCGACATAGTACCATTTCTCGGAGACGTTAAGAGTTTCCGCACAAAAATTGTCAACTGTTTGAAAGACGAATGGCGAGCATACAATACAGTAAAAGCTGTTGCTCCTAATTTAAGCGAAATATCAAAGTGAGAGAAGAAGGCAAAAACAGAAAACTTGAGCAAATCCAAAAAACAGATAATTTGTAATCATTTTGAACAGTTGTAGGAAAGCTACAAGAAATCTACGTATATTGGATTCGAATGATAAAGCCAAAAGATTGCACCCAAGAGTTTGTGGAGGTCAGTGATAGCAGAAGTTGCTATCGAGAAGTGATCAAGCAGGACTGGCACAGCAATGATTGTGGAAATCCAACATCACTGATTGCATCAACATTGGGTAACGAAAATGATCCAAAACAGTCCGTAATTGAGATTAATGACGAAAGTTCCAATGCAAAGGGAGAAACTGCTGAGGTTTCTTCACAGAATACTGCTACCAACAGGAGTAGAAATGAACTCAGTGTTGTCAAGTCCTGCTCGTAGATACAACATGAAATTGAGCTAATGGAAATTGAGAACTTGTTGGTCAAACAAGACACAAAGCAACAGCTGAAATACCGGCAAAATCAAATAGAAAACGAACGGGAAGAAGTTGAACTACGACGAAGGCAGGAAGAATTGCGTCTACAGCCACAGCAGCATAAAAAACAACAGAAAACAGAATTACTGCAATAGTTGCAACAACAAGAAGACGAACTACTTTTGAGACAGCATGAACGAACCCTTGCAAATGAAAGAAAGAAAGCTGAAGCCAACGAAGAGCAAAGACATGAAGATTCTTAAAACTTGAGCTGACCGAAATAAACTCAAGAGCATCTGGATTAATGGAAGATGAGATAGAGATTGTTGGATGAAGAGACAATCACGAAAGAACAGCACGGTGAGCAGCAAAACCAGTGGCTCAGCAGCCTGGACCTAGACGGCCGCCATCCCCTGACTGTGTTATCGATCCTCCAACGAATGTCAAACAAGCCAGAGGCGAAAAACGTTTCAGCGCCTATACGAATTCTACCCAGCTATTTTAACCGTTAATAGGGCTTTTTTCAGCACCATTGACAGAGCCGAGTTTTCTCGAAAAACCAAAAGCTCATAAATCAATTAGTTTAACCGATTCGCAAGCGCCGTTAACAAAGTCAGCGTTTCAGCAGCAAGGTACATCAGCAGTCCATAACAGAAACGGGAGTTAGAGCCCCATATACAACTCTTGAAACAGATCATCCGAGAGTACAAATAGGAACACAGTGAACCAAACCAGTCTGCAAGTCATTTACCAACCAGTACTGAGCGGTGGTTCCAGTGACTTGCCAAAAGCGAGTTTTCAGGAGATCCCCTGGCGTGGTCAGATTTGTCGGGTCCTATTGATGTTGTTGTTCATAAAAAACAATTCAGCGATACTGAAAAGATGCAATACCTAAAAACCAGTCTCACGGGTCAAGCGAAAGCAGCAATATCGGGAATTGGATTCAGTTGATAATCATAAAACCATGCTTGGGATAAACTCTATGATAAGATATCTATATCTCTATCAGATATCATTGTCAATGCTCATTTCAAAAAAAACATCCTCCAGTTCAGCACGACGATTCAACGATCATCTTCAAGTTTGCAATTAGTTACGAATGTGGTAGATACTTTACCTCATCTTGGATACGCACCCGACCTAGAAGGAGAAGCATGGCGAAGTTCAACAACGAGAGAAGCCTCTCCGCACCCGAGAGAACACTGGTTGCAGTATATTCAATATCGTCGACTACTGAGAAGCAACCTGCTTATTTTCAAAGAGTGGCCTGCTTTCAATGCAGTAATTCATTAGAAATTTTACAAACAAACAAACTCGTCGTTCGACAGAAATATATTTCAAAGCCGTGATAAATCGAAGACGACTACTTTTGCTTAAAACGCTGACCACTCAAGCAAACCAAAGAACCTTGAATGACTCTTCAAGAGCGGACAACATCCCATTTGGACTTGTGAAAGTTTAAATCAGTCAGATAAATGAACCACTATAGCATGTCCGGAAGTTCAGACACGATTTCAATTGTTTGAGACCAGGCCTTCAGTTGAAGGACTGCAAAAGCAGCATATTTAGATTACCCATCTATTGGAGCTGACACAACAGACTTTTTCACAGCGAACTCCTGAAGAAGGAGAGAACGTACCAGATGTACGCAAAGAACGTGCCAGATGCTGCAACGGCAGTAGCAATCAACATCACTCAAGGATAACTAACAGTGGAGCGGATCAAACCGACATAGGTTTAAGCCTAACTCTGCTCGTAATAAGTGAGTCGGGATCCTCAAGCTCATTTGTAGACAAATCAATGGTATTAGAACTTCAATTTCAGGGCCGAAAAGCGTCCTTATCAGTGTAGCAGGCTCACAGGATGTCAAGACTGAAATAGTGCTGCCGATAGGTGTCTCAGCCCATGAGAAGTCTTGACCATTGACAGCTGTGAAATTGTTTGTGCACAAGAAAATGATATTGGTTGACCAGACTGTGAAGCTGCAAGAGTTAGACAGGCCGTCACCCAAAATTTGAGATTTTTCAAATCAGATCTACAATCTTAAAGTTCCCATGATTCTGGAAAAAGAATGCTAAGACGTTCATCATCCCATCGAATTCAAGAACTTAGAAGACTAAGCTACACCAAGGGCATTGAAAACAAAGATTGGCTGGTCTGCTACCAGCGAAGGAAAAAGCATTTCTTACCAAAACAACGGCATCAATTACAGATGAAAAATTAGCCAACAAATTGAGTAAAAAGTGGGATATTGAGTCCTATGTCTCAAAATGTGATTTCTTCGTTCATTCAAAAGAGGAACAACGAGAAATCAGAAGGGTGGAGCAAATAACGCAATTCATCGGTGAAAATTACGAAGATGGACTTCTGGGCGAGAGGACAAACTGAAGATAACGAACAACTTCTAATCTGCGATGGCTCAGCTCAAATCCCTAGAACGACGCCTGCAGGAAGACTGAACGCTAAAAAAGCGGAAACAAGAAACATTTCAACATGGAGGTCAATGCTGGATACATTCGGAAATTGATCAATCCGAACTGAATCAAACCAAAGATAAATTGCAACGTTTTTTGCCACATAATCAATTCATTAACCCGCATCAACCTGAATAGTTCAGAGGAGTGCGCAACGCAGCAGCAAGTACCAATGCGTAGCCATCAACGACAAACTGCTATCTGAGCCGGACCTGATGCAGAGCCTGATCGGAATTTTTTTCGCTTCTAAGAACACTAAATAGCTTTATCCGCCAACAAAGAAGCATTGTTTCTTCAAGTCGCTGTCCCAAGGGAAGACAACCAATGCCTGAAACTTCTCAGTCGAGAAGACACAGAGCAAAAAACTGGAAATGTTGGACCCGCTTGAGGGATTTTCACCCTTTAACATACGAATGCGTTTCTACTCAAAAGTATTTGGGCAGCAATAGGGCAAGCATGGGAAAAAGAGCTGTCAGCATATCACTCAAAACTGTTCATTGACTGGTGCTCTGAGTTGAGAAATAATGAGGATGTCAATATGGCGACTTTCTTTTGAAGACGGATATGTAAATTTGAGACTTCAAATCTTAACAGATGCTTCAGAAGAAGCAAGGTGCATTTTGGCATATCTTGAAGATGGAACAACCTTGATACTGGCGTATGTAATAGGAAAAATTTGTGTAGCACTCATCAGACATCTGACAATACCGAAGTGAGAACTCAGAAAGCTCGAGATCTATCAAATCCAGACACAGGAACGCTAATCCAATCTATTCACCGATGGCGGAACTAAACCGAGAACGACATGAGAATCTGTTTTACCATTCACCCACACTGGAGCCGATTACTTCGAACCATTCGCAGTGAAGTTCCTGCGACGTAGCTTCAAGAGATGGTGCTGCCTCTTCGCTTACCTAACAACAAGAGCAGTACACATCGAAGTTGCACAGTCATTAGACACCGAGTCATGTCTAGACGCAAGACCCTTGACAGCATTATGAGACAACCCAGAAGATTTAGCAGAACTGACAACAAATCAGTTCTTGCTTGGAAAAGAAATGCCAGTGCTCCATTTATGCCATCCAGCGAGCGCTACAATGAGCTTAGAAAATCCTTCAAAACGGATCAAACATATGCCGACATGATCTGGAAAAGATATACTCTAACATACCTTCCACACTGAAAAAACATATCAAAGTGGTCAGAAGAACATGTGCCATATCTGAAAGAAGGCGAATTAGAATGTCTAGTGGATGATTTTGTGAATTGCTCTGAGTACAAACTGGGACGAATGATCGCAATTTCCACCAGCGAGAGCCAAAATGGCATATCAACCGGGCAGTCGTGAAATTAGCATTAGTATTCTACGATGGTGTTTGCGAGAAGGAAAACATTGCCGGCGATGTTGGCATCATATCAAATCAGCAACAGCAGCCATCAGACAGCAAGAAATCAATCTTGAAACTGAAAATCTTAAATCTCCAAAACTCAAAATTGGTCGAAACTCCTCCCCCACTTTGAGAGAGGAAAATCTGAGCAATCCAAGATCATGGCAAATGTTTAGGGTAACCTCTAATCTATTTATGAACCCAACGTACTTTTTGGCAACAATACTGCTTACAAACTTCAGCAAGAGATTGAACATAGATTCCAATAAGGTTTTTCTTAAGTTCAATCAAAATTAAAATTGAAATCCTTTAATACGGCTGAGCGACTATGGTTTGTACGAGATCATTAGTCAACCGAACCCAGTGAGCAACCTGGCCATCGTAAAGCTCGAGAACCAGGCTGTGACATTGCGGTTCCGCTGAGATTCTAGAGCAGCCGCCACAACTTTATTTTATCAAAAAGATTGTCTCCGGTGTCAATCCGGAAAAATCAATTGGATTTCTTTCCACGCTGTATGCTTCATGTGACTGATCGGCCTACAGAGAACAAAAGCAGATGGATTTCTTGCTTTAAACTGTGTTGATTGGGCGATCTCTACAAAGCAAAAAAAATCTGAATAAAAGAGTGATTGAGAGTTTCCCAAAGCTTCAGTTAAAAACCATTATCCACCTTCAGTTTTAACAAAAACTCTTTTCTGATGAACCTAATTACTATTACAAGGCCTTTTAGAGGAGCAATTGAACGATGGTTACCGCTCTCGAATAACGAAGCCGAAGCTGCGGACAGCAAACAAATTGTTTTGCCTGCAAAATTAAATGACGCAACAAATGAAAATATTGTGAACTCAAAACTAGCAGATTTTTTCCTCATGCTGAAGCCAAAATCATTTAGCATTGTATCGCAGAGCTGTTTGTTCCCATCGCTTTCGTAGATATTACAAAGAGCAGACGCGAGTGCATGTAGATACTCGTTTTCGCTGATTCGATCTTCAACAAACAAAATAGTGGGGCAAAGTCACCGGAGCTTAATAGAAGAGATTCCTCTGTTGTAAAATTCCACTGCTTTGAAGTTCGTTCGTTCGCTTAACGGTCGAACGTGGCGAGTGATTTTTTTGGAAGCCCAATCAACTTAGAAATTTCATCTATTTCTGCTTTCTTATTGTTGCGCCAACTCTCATAATAAAAAAGATAGCAATTCTTTGCCACCACAATGAAATGCTGGTGTTTCACATCGCTAGGAACCGTCACAGGCAGATCTGGAGCAAATGAAAACTCTGAGCTGTTTCCCGTAACACCTTGACTAAACTTTCCCCAGTCTGATTTGAGACAGTTCTTGGTCTTCAGCAGCTGTTAACTACAATTTTCAAGTCCTTTTTATTTGCCTAAGCACGATTCAGTAGATCTTTTTATCGCCAGATATAATGTGAGGATTACGATTAGCCCCAGAAATTTGTTCTCCTCTTTGCGTGCAAAGCCTGCAGCCGGAATATCCTTTGTGCTTTATATTCAGAATCCTGGCTTCGCCTGGAAAATCCACTATAAACAAGAATGGAGACAATTTTTACATTCTCTGACCCGAAAAAAAACAATGTTTCACACTAACCAAGCTGTTCCTTCGAATGAGAAAACCAATCCGTCGCACAAATTTGGATGCCCAATAACTAGAAAAAGCACATCAAGAGCAGTGTTTATGAAGAGCTTTCGCTCGAAAGGTGGAATATCTGCAATGGCGATGATGGCAGGCCACGCTGACGATTCTGGAGATATACAAAAGACTGCCCCATATTTTTTAGTTATAGGTCTAATCGCGAAAATTTCCCCGAACTGAAATTTTGGAATGTGCAAATCTGGCTGTCTGACTTTGGTTTTAGAACACTCAATAATCATGTCCGAACAACGCTAAACAGTTTTCCGTAACAGAGTTTTGATATTCAATTGTATTCGTTCGCCGTTTTGTACATTATGGAAAAAAATTATAATGAGCAGCTTCGGACATGTGTTTCTGATTTACTGCTCAAGCTGACAAAGACTTGACCTCTTTTTAGTAATGCATTTAGCATAGGATCGCAGTCATTTTTCTGAGCTACAGTGGAGATAAGAGATGAAATTAAATTCCTTGCCGATACACGAGGTGCATCGTTTTTTTGACATCACCATAAGAGAACACAAATTGAAGATCTCCCACGGTTTTTCATCAGTGTCTGGGCTATCAGAATTGTTCTTATATGCGTTTTCCTCAACAAATTGCTTGTCCTCCTCAAAACTATGGCTAATTTTTATCATAGACATTGAACAGGTAAGTATCAAATTGATTTTCAGTTTCTTCATCTAGCGAAAGAGCTTTTTTGTTCCGTCAACTGAGTTCAGTCTGATTTTATTTTTTTAAAATAACTTGCGGAAACTTTTTTTCGAAAACTCTTATTCAAGGGTTTGTACACATTAACTTGCGATCTGCTATGCCTAGAAGAACTCCAATATCATGTTTAATTTTTTGAGGATCTACTTGATTTTCTTTGAGAATTATTTCTCAAGAAAACCTTATCAAAATTGGTTACCTCACCACTGATTTTTTTTATCTTATTATGACTCCTCATTGTTAAGCTTGAACGTTCTAGGCCTATCCAAAGTCAACCAAGACCAATATCATTGGGCTAAAGTCCACCATGACCCATATGGGTCGACCTAATCTCGACCATGACCAATAACGGTCAACCTAAAATCGACCATGGCCATTATGATCGACCTGAAGTCCGAACATATCCAGTATCGGTCGACAAAACTCTTTTCATAAGTCGACCTCTCAACAGGGTAGTACTGATTCGGAAGGATTTCAGATTCAACTGTGACGTGATTTCTGAACTTCTCTGAATCAGAACAAAATTCAGAGAAAATAATCTGTATTCCTCTGAATCAGACGATAATTCAATTTGAATCACTGAATTAGCTCTGAATCAGACGATTTCAATGCAAAATGTGACCTGAAATAGACTCTGACTCAGTACTGAATTTTCCTTGGAGTTAAGTACAGACAAAGTTTTCCGGCTAAAAGTTTTCCCAGACCAATATTACAGGGTCTGGTTTTTGGTTCCGGATCGGAATAATCTGATCAGAGGTCTTTTCCGGAAGGAAATGGCCTGATGAGAGGTCACTTCCGGATGGGAATGGAATAATGAGTGGTCACTTTCGGATGAGAGTTGTCTGATCAGGGGTCACTTCCGGATAGGAACGGTCTTGTTAGGGGTCATTTCTGGTCCGGGGATGGTATGATCAGAGGTTATTTCGGTCTTGGATGTTATGATCAAAGGTCACTTCAGTCTGGGGACGGTCTGATCAGAGGTCTCTTCCGGATGATAACCGCCTGATCATAGGCACCTTTGCGAGCGAAGAATGCATACTTAATTGTTGCGTGTCCTACCCAGGTCTAGGAACTTAGTTATGAAAAGACAATACTCGACACAAATGTACTATGAAAAGACCATACTCGACTCATTTGAGCTATGAAAACATTTCAGCTGGACTTAAAGACATTCTGGACTTTAGCTTGACTCAGATTTTTTGAATAGGACTTTAGTTGGACCCAAAATTTTACAAAAGACTTTAACTCGACCCAGTATTTGGGCCGGACTTAAGCTCGACACAATGTTGGCAAACAAAGTCGAGTTGAAGTCTTTTCATGGTTCCATCATTGGTTTTTTCATAAGTATGCTTTTTTGCCATTATAATTGTCCGTGCTATATTGCATATAATGTAGTCAGTGTTTACGCTCCTTAGTTTTGCGATTCAGAAGAACCACTAATCTTTCAAAAGCCTGCATTATTTTTTTAACAAAATTAGATAGTCCATAATTTTGGAGAGGAAAACAAACTAAATAACGCCGAAATTTTGTCATGGTTAATGGGACTAGGACCAATACACTTAAGCTAGCTGCTTTCATTGAATCAAGTAATATGGTAATACACTCGAACTCTTTATCTTAAGATTTGATGAAGATCTTAAGGCTTTTGGCAGTTTTCCAACTGTTTCTTAAGTTGGACTGCTCTGGTGCACAGCTGTTTATTCTTGTTCCGGCTCTGCTTCTGTGTGTACAGAAGCAGAAAAAAATAAAAAATTTCGGACTTTGAAAAAAAAACAGACTTTTGAAAAGACTAATGATGGACCCATGAAACGACCTTTACTCGACTTTGTTGGTTATGAAATGAATAATGGTTGACCCATGAAAAGCTCTTAGCTGGACTTTCTTTGTTATGAAAAGACTTGAGCTCGACCTATGAAAAGATATTAGCTCGACTTTAACTAGGAAGCTCGACCGCGTAATTATAGTCAATATTGCCCCCCCCCACTGGACTTTTAAAGTTTTTCATAAATCGAGGCCTAGGCCTGGGTAGCTTTGCTTTCAAATAACTTCTTAGTTCCAGAAATCTCACCTCAATTTAAAATATTTCAGCGCCCATCTTAGCAATTTATCTGCGTTGCCAATTTTGCCACTGCACCACTCCGTTTTGTAAAGAAATGCTATTGTTTTATAATTTGCAGTAACGTCATGCCGTCTTCATGAATGTGTTTAATCACTGGAGTTTGTTAATGGTTTTAGCAATCAGCCTCAAATTTTAAGAAAAACTTGTATAACAATTTTCTTACAACTACCCTTCATTCTCGTGTTTCTGTTTTGCACAAGAATTAAAGAGAAAAGTACACAATCTATTGACAAAACCTTTAAAAATGCTACGAAAGATTTGCGTCAATGCTCAAATTTCGTCACTTAATATCGAGGCATCGAAACATTTTGTTTTGTACGATCAATACAAAATGCAGCCCAGCAAGATCAATTGTAAGGTCTTGTATTATGTCAGACGGCATTTATCGAACAACGTCCATTTCAATTAACTCTCCTTAAAACGTATGACAAAAAATGTAAAAAAGCGCCTGAAAATGGAATCAAAATGTTATGTGACAGTTGACAGGTCAGATAAGAACAACATTGTTTTTAAAATTTGATTTCTTTGAAAATTGAGCCAGTCGACAAAAATAACCAACAATCAACTTTCACTATAATCATAATCTCTAAATACCATTATAAATTTCACCTGTGAGTGAACTAAATTTGAAAAAAAAACAATAAGGGCATCAAAAATTGTGCAAGTTTAACAAAATATTTAATTTTTTGAAGATCATTTCTGATAATTTACCGTTTAATTTTTGTAAGTCATAATTGCGGATGCAATAACATTTTTAAAGAACTGCATAGATATACCCAAATCGTCAAGAGCAAATCTCTCCTTTTTGTGTTTATCTTTCGTTTTTCTTATTTTAAAATTTTGAAAAAGCAACAATCATGCAAAAAATTGATGCTTTAGCTAAATTGGCCAAACATAAAGGGAACTGCGCAACTCGTGTTCGCAAAAATGTCCAAATTGTAACAGCGGAATTGTAATTCAAGCCGCGTAGCCTATTTTCGCGCGCTATGTATCACAAATCTGCGCGGTTTAGGTATGCTTTTTCGGCGCTCAGCGTTACTCTATTCCGCACTGATTGTAACTAATTTTTGCACTGAATGTATCTACAATCCCCAATTGCGCCTAAAGTTCAGAGTAAAATGAAGCTCTATTAATTTATAGCTATTAAAAGTGATTGGAAGTGGTTAGAAGCTTAATAGTATACCATATAGGTCTCAAATATAACAATGTTAATATTTGTTTTCAATTGTTGATTGGGAAATGAGATTGACACCAGCACCATCTCGCAATATCGCAAAACCGTTTTTGCTCCTAGGAATTTTTCATAGAAAAATTTCCATTGGACTGGTTATGATTTGGTATTATTTAGACAAATTTAAATGATTAATATTGATCTCAGACAGGGTTATTTGAAAGCAGTTCTAGTCATTTGCATAATTAAAAGAAGGAAGGAGGTCAATAAACTGAAGTCTAAACCTTAGAGATTTTGGTTATTATTTCTGAAAAATCCCTCCATTGCGTTCTTTAAAGATGTCTATCATTTTTTTTCTAATAAATCACTCCATTCTGCGTCTTTACAGTTCATTGTCTTTCTGATACAGTAGAAAAAAAATTGAAAATCCTTCTTTTTTTGGAGAATCCCCCAACCTGCTTCTATATTTTGCGTCTATATGCAGGTGTCTTATGACAAAGGTGTATAGCAAGGTGTCTATTATTCCTACTGAAAAATACCCTCCAATCTTCTTTTTGACTATTGACACGTTAACACTCTTCTAAATAGCTTAATGATCAATACACCGCCGCGGTGTTGAAAATTGTTTTAAAACCACCACTCTACAGACAATAGATTCAAAGATATAAAACAAGAGTTTTGCTTTCCAATTGTGTTTATTTGCAACTTTGTGCTTTCCTTGCTTTCTGGTTTTTTATCTCACTAAAAATTAAGGCTTTCAGATGTTCTCAAGTGATGTCTTTTCTTTGATTTTGGATGTCTTTTGAGTCTGTGTTGATTCCGAAGTGGTGGTGTATTGCTGATTCCAAACTTACAAAACGATTATAATTTGTATGATTTTTTTCACAATGGTGACCAGATTGGTAAACTTATAAAAGTCCTAAATGGTGTATTAGCATAAAGCACTTTCTCATACTAAATTAATAATGCTTTAAATAGCTTTGGCAATCTCGAAAATGCGCATTAAATTAGACAGATATGCGGATAACAAAAATGTTCAATGCGAAAACTGGTTACGCAGACTTTGAAAGTATCTCAATTCCGCAAAAGCAGCGGAACGAATTTTTCGAAACAAACAGCTGCTAAGCTTTTCTCCTATTTTTGCTCATTTTTTTATATCTGTTTCTGGCGCGACTTTTAATAAGGCGGAAATTTTAGGGTATGCCTTTGCATCGTAATGTAAAGAATCATCGCATAGAAACGTTAAATTTAAGTAAGAGACAGCTTAAAATATAGAGTCGATGTTATGTATGATCAAAGCTAAGTTAAGAATAAATTCACATAAAAAATGCTGAATCTTAAAGAATTAATTTGTGTAAGAGAAACGCTCAAAAATACTGAATTGCCCGTTGCAAAAACTAAAACTTAAAAATAGCTGAAATTTCCTTACAACGCTTTCATCGTTTTGATCTCACACAAATTCTAAACAGTCGCAGACAGTTTTGTCAACGCCATGTGTTTTTGTGTTTTCTAGCGCTGACACCGCGGCCCTGACCCCTCGCTCACACCGCTCAGATTATGGAAAAAGATCGAAGTGAATACAATGGGTTATTTTGCATTGGGCAAGTCGATATGTGATCCAGACGTTATTTAACCCAGACGTTATGTAACCCCGACGTTTTGTAACCCAGACGTTATGTAACCCAGACGTCGTTATTTAACCCAGACGTCGTTATTTAACCCAGACGTTTTGTAACCCAGAGGTTATGTAACCCAGACGTTATGTAAACCCAGACGCTTTGTAACCCGGACGTTTTGTAACCCAGACGTCGTTATGTAGCCCAGGTTGTAAAAGTAAATAGTTGTGATTATATTACAGAGTGTGTTGAGTCCTTGGATTATGAAGATTGTTCCCTACTGGTGCGATGGAGTGACTTTCCAAATGAACCTGTTGAGACCGTTCTGGAGAACACAGGCACAGCTTCGGTCGACATAGAACTCCTTCTATCATCCAAAACTTATTACTACAATGGTATCGTCTCTCTAAATCCAGGCGATCCTTACTCAGTAGACGGCTACAAATGGATTAGAAAGTGAAAAAAATGGGTCACAAAAAGTGTATCATTTCTCACACTAATTCGATCTAGCCACTATTGGCTCTTGAACAACTTTTGTCGAAAAATTACCGATCTGTATAAAATACACTCACTGATTACCTTCTAATGCTCGCTTTGTCAAGATATGAACTGAATCAAATTGAACACTGAGGCAATAATAGACATCTCATTTCGCTGTGAACAAAAATTCATACCCAGGTTTAGGTCCAGACCCGAATTGAGCTATGATCAGACCCAATCGAACGCACACCCGTGTGTTCCCAGACCGAAATTACAGGGTCTGGAAAATGGTTCGAGCGCACAATAGTCTGGACCATGGTCTGATTTTGGTCTGATCAGAGGTCAATTCGGATTGGATGGTCTGATCATTGTCTTTATAGTCTGGACCATGGTCTGGGTTTGGTCTGATCAGAGGTCAATTCGGATTGGACGGTCTGATCATTGTCTTTATAGTCTGGACCATGGTCTGGGTTCGGTCTGATCAGAGGTCAATTTGGTCTCAAAAGAAGGTGGTTTCCGTCGCACTTCAGTCTGATCATAATCTGATTCCAGCACTCTTGGCTCTGACCAGAGACCAATTTCGTTTTCCTTGCCTTTAATCAGAACAACCCATTCAAAAGAGTCCAACCGCTATCAAGTTGTCGTCCCTGTTAAATAGAAATAGCAACTGTAGATCCAGACGTTTCTTATAATTAGTTGTCTGAGTTCATCTATGGTGCTGGCTATTGGTTTTTTGCAATGGCATTTAATGCTTTTTTTTATTTCTGAAAAACCTTCATTTCAAAAAACACTTTTGACTTTTCTTTACTTGACCACTTTTTCTGCTGGACAGTTCAGTTTTTTTATGAGGTGCATAAATTTTAACGATACCTAAAATCTCGTGCTTGTTTAACTCTAGTGTCTGATCAGAGGTCACTTGGGTCTGAAAAGTCTGATCATAGTCTGATTATGGTCTGAGCGATGGTCTGAAATTGAGTGTGGGCCACGGTCTGGAGACGGTATGACCAGACCTATTTTTGTATGGAAACTCTGATCAGAGACCCTCTCAGTCTGGATAGTCTGAGCAGATATAATGCCCTGGAAAATCTGATCAGCCATCTATATATAAAAAATTTTGGATTGTAGTAACTTAAATAATTGCTATTAAAGAGAGGGCTGTATAAAAAATCTCTAAATTTTTATCAGAAAACAAAAATTTTGGTTACTTAGCTTACTTTTAAGTTTGAAACAGAGAAAAAGTGCATTTTTCCAGATTTGGACTAGATTGAGTCTGTTAAGCGGTCAATTTGGCCCGGAAGGTCTGATAATAGTCTTTTTATAGTCTGGACAATGATCTGAATTTAAATCTGACCGACCATAAGCGCAGTATAGTCTGGACAAAGGTCAGAGGGCATTTTGGTCTGGAAAGCCTGA
>NW_027449284.1:0-16426 GCF_964194025.1 Convolutriloba macropyga
GACATTACTTTTCCTTAGTTGCTGTTAACAATTACGATAATCCTACCCGTATCTTTTGCAGTTAGTTTAGGGTTCGATTTGACCAAAAGGTATGGTTTTGACCGAATTGTCCGGACAAAAAAATACAACAAAAACGAGATTTTTTTTTAAAAAGCACAAAAATTTCTGTCATCTCTCTCAGTTTTTCCTATTTTGGAAATTGACGCTGAGTGAAAACTTTCCATTCGGTTGGCAATGGGTTCATTGGTTATGTTAAAATCGAAGTTGTTAACACCAGACTGAGACTTTTGGTACACAAAAATTTATTATCACATCACTAGAAAAACAGTAGAATTCAAAAGGTACGTAATAATTAATAATGAGAAAAGAAATAATAACAAACTCGTTGGGCGTCCTGTGATTTCAAAAATGAAAAAATTATTCTTTTCAGTAAAAAAAATTCTCTATTTGACTGAAAACGATACATAAAGTAAAAATCAGTTTAAAACAAATGTTCATACGAAAAATAATCAGATAACCAACTAGAATATCAAAAAGTTCCATTAGAATGTTATAAACTGAACAGCATAAAGTCTTGAAAATGAACAAATTTCGGAAGTAAATCTCTAGCTTCCCAACGTAAACATGGGAACTACTTCTGTAAACATATTCCAATTTTTGTTATTCCGTTGCTGAACAGATGAAATAAATAGGAGCTGAGAAACGAAGACAGCCTAATTTCAATGGAGGAAAAATGAAAACCTCAACTCAAGCTTTTTTTAATTCTAACTGACAATAGGTTAGCCGTTAGAATCAACAATCAGTGAAAAGAAGTTCATTTCATTATTTTTGATTACTAGTGAAGCTCTGCTGCAACGCTTTTTTTGCTTATGTATAGCTTTTTGAATCCAAACGGAAAGAAACTTGTCGTTGTGAAAGCTGCAATTCTTGTGACTTTCTTAGGGCATGTGGTAATTCAAGGTTACAAATTTATTGAAACTTTGAAAGCTCTTTCGACCTTGAACAATTCCCGGCCTCCTTGAACTCGTTCAATTGTGACATCTGCGGGCTTCCTTTGTTTATATCATGCGAGTACAGTTGAGGGTACCAGAACGATGATTTTGTTGAAACTGACAACTTGGTTTTTGTGAAAATCATCAAAAATGTAATCAATTTCATATAAAACTGATTCGGTACATATTGTCGAAGGTGTGATCAAACCAATTCAGAATCTCCGCGTTTTTCTCAAAGTTGAAAAATTTAATCTGCTCCACGATATTCTGGTTCTTCTCCTTGAAGGGGTATGAGGCGACTGACTGGTATGATGTAAACTCCAGTTTGTGTTTTCACTTGAAGAACACGAACATTGTTGTCATTACCGTCGAATTCCTTTATTATGCGAGCAAGCGGCCATCACATTGGGGGAGTGTTGTCTTCTTCGATGATAACATTATCGTCCACTGCTTGTTGTACGTTTTCTATCCTCCATTTGTTCCGCTGCTGCAATGAAGATAAGTATTCCACACTCCATTTCTTTTAGAACTGACGAATCAATTTGTCTATGTTTCTCCAATGTCGTGACAAGGTGTAGTTCTTTGGTGAAGATGGCTCGGGTATAGCTGCGATGGGTATTCCGATGATGAAATGTCACGGGCGTTAAAGCTAGAGGATCATTAATGTCGGTTGATGGCGCTGTTAGAGGGCGAGAATTGAGGATGGCCTCAATTTGGGCCAGGAGAGTTGTGAAAGCACTGGTTGATAATTTAGTCAATCCAACTGTTCTGTAAAGATGGTGCTTCATAGATTTAACAGTTGTTTGCCACAGTCCTCCAAAATGAGGCGTCCAGGGTGGTATTGTAAACCAATCAATGTGATTTTGGCTTAAAAAATTGTTGTTGACATCTAATATCCTGTTGTCTTGCTGATACTGCTGCATTACTAGAGATAGTTGGGCTGATGAGTTTACTTCGGCTTTAGCGTCAGTTGAGGCGTTATAAGGAGCAGTAACATCCAATGAAGGCCAAAACTGCTCGTCTTGACGCAACCAATTGGGTCCTTTTTGCCCAAGTTGTCTGTCAGCTCAAATTCCTCGTGATGCGCAATCAGCTGGATTGTCTTCTGTTTGTACAAACCTCCAATTTTTTGATTGAATGATGCTCTGATTTTTGGCAACTCGTTAAGCAACGAAAATCTTCCATTATCTAGGAATACATTTAATCCAGGCGAGGGTCACTTGTGAATCCGTCGGAGCAAATACTTTAGGATTCGGAAAACGGCTGTCATTGATGGCTTCCTTCACTGCTTGAGACAATTGTGCTCCAAAAAGTGCTGCACAGAGTGATAACTGAAGAACACATAAAGTTTTGATTGGAACAACTTGTGTTTTGGCTGTTAGTAATTGTGTGTGCATTCGGTCGTCCATTTGCTCTCGCACGTAGACAACTCCGGTATATGCTGTGGTTGAGGCGTCACAAAACACATGAAGCTCCTAAGATGATGAGAAAGGTGTTGCAAAAACTCGTCGTTCAAATTTGATCTTCTCAAGTTCTTTGAGTTGAAGTCAAAATTTTTCGTATTGTTCTAGAATGCTTAACGATAGGGTTTCGTCCCAGGTCAACTTCTCCATCCATGGTATTCGCAAGGAGGATATCAATCTAATTGTTGTTGGTGACAACCATGCAAGAAGGTCAAACAACTTTGTAACTTCCGATAATTTTCTCCTCTTTGTGTTGGGGAATTATTTGTCCAGGCAAGCTGTGAAGATTAAATGATCTGGATTGGGGCTCCAATTTATTCCAAGTGTATTGATTGTGTTGTCATTGCTGTTGATTATCAATTCGTTTGAAGTTTCGCGAAAACTGGAAGGCAATCGCTCAACAAGTGATGAAACGCTTTTCGTATATCAAAACAAGCTGTTTTCAGTGTTCCGGTTATTTTGTCCTTAAGTTGAGAGGCTTGCTCTACATCTGAGGCTCCTGTTAGCAAATGGTCCACAAACATGTCATTATTAATTGCAAGGCGGAGGTTGCTGTTGGTGCAACTGTCTGATAAGGCTTTGAAAGGTCGAATTAAGTGGTACGAAGATGATAATATTCCATAGGTCACTCTTGTCATTCTTTATATTTTCACCTGTGTATCATTTAGAGTTTTCCACAAAGCCCTGTGAAAATTCTTGTCGTTATCTTCAAGTTGAACTTGTCGGTACATCGTGGCAATGTCGGCAGATATTGCTGCGTGATGGAACCAAAAACGAATCAGAATTCCAAACAGATCATTTCAAATTTTAGGTCCAAACATCAGACGTCGTTTAAAGATATTCCACTGGCTGACTTAGCTGAAGCATCGAATATGACTCTGAGTTTAGTTGTGCTGCTGGCGTCTTTGATGACACAAAAATGTGGCAAGTAAAAACAGTTTGTGGCAGGCATATGAAATTTAATTCAGGGAAATTCTTCCATGTGTTCAAGTTGAATGAATTCGTGAATGAACTGACTATATCTGTTGTATTCATCTGGTTGTTTCTTCAGTCGGAAGATGAAGCTCCGTAGTCTTCTTTCCGCCTGATGGTACGAGTTACCCAGGGGTTTGGCGTCTTCTTTGAAAGGGAGTTTCAAGCTTCAACGTTTTTTTTGCTTAAGTATAGCTTTTTGAATTCAAACGGAAACAAACTTGTCGTTGTGAAAGTTACAGTTTTTGTGACTTTGTTAGGGTACGTGGTAATTCTTGGTTACAATTTTATCGAGACCTTGATTCTTTCGACCTTGAACAATCAGTGAGAGATTTGCGGTTTTTTTTATTCCATTAATACAAGAGTTCTCAGATTTTAGAAAAAAAAATAAAAAACATTTTTTTAAATCTGACAATTAACTTAAGCATAAAACTAGTGTCTTTTATTTATTACATTTACCATGAAATTAAAAATTTTGAAACGCTGACAAAGAAATGTTCAGGAAGAAAACACTGTTATCAAACAGGAACAAAAGTAAAGGAGATTGATTTATTGAAGAAAAAGCAGAAAATTGAAACAATTGATAGACTGTCTCAAGAAACAACAAGATTTCGCTCAACTTGCTTCCAAAGTGGTTTCAACTCTTTTTTGCGGCAATCATTTTTCACACAAATAAATGCACACTTAAATATCTTAGAACAATCAAATATTATACCATACGGATCATGCTGAAATATATTCAATACCATCATTGTACGAGGGCTGAGAAATCATGTGTAACTTTGACCAATAATCAAAACATGCCACCATAAATTTGCTAACTAACGTTTTTAATAGATAACGCACTATGAAATCAAAACAATGGAATATAATGAAAAATAAGATTTCGTTCATTTTGCTTTCAAAAGTATTCAAATTTCTCTCTCTCTCTCTCTCACTCTCTCTCTCTCTCTCTCAAACTCTCTCTCTCTCTCTCTCTCTCTCACACACACACACACACACACACACACACACACACACACACACTCTGTCTCTCTCTCACACTCTCTCTCTCTCTCTCACACACACACACACCCTCTCTCTCTCTCACGCTCTCACTCTCTCTCTCTCTCACACACACACACACACACACGCGCACACTCTCTCTCTCTCTCTCTCGCTAAGTGTGTGTGTGTGTGTGTGTGTGTGTGTGTGTGTGTGTGTGTGTGTGTGTGTGTGTGTTGCATACACAAAAATTTCTTAATGCACTAACACAGAACACATATGTGCGTATTTAATTAAACATACAATTACGCACAAAAACTCGCCCAAAAGGACGCAAAAAATTTACAAAACACACTCATACCCACAAATGTGCGCGCATGCACACACGTACGATTAAATTCAGGCCAAAAAAATACGCAAACTGAAACAAGCCCAAATACACAAATCAAACCTGTGATACCACGTCTTATTGAGAACGGATCCGATTTCTGTACGGATCCGATTCCTTTATCGGGGAGACTTAGATATTTTTTGAAGCATCAAACAGGAATAATGAAATTCGATTTTCAAAATACTTTCCAAAACCCAAAAAATTTTTGCTGTAAGGAGTTTTTCCTCAATTTTTTGATGATAGCTTTGGGAAGCTCCATGGAAACTCGTGCTTCAAAAAGAAAATGATTGCGATAACTTGCGCTCGGCAAAAATTGACGTTTTGAGTTCGAAATTCAGTATGCTGGCAAAGTCCCGTATAAATTTGATTGTGATAGCAATGGATACGATCTCAAGTTGTATTTCAAATAACTATCATGCTTCATGCTGACGTATTCCCAGGTTGAGGTGCCAGACCGAAATGCATTCATGTCCAGACTTTCGTGCGTTCATGTCCAGACCATCGTGCGTTCATCCGTGCTTCCTGACCGTGTAATTTTGAACGCACTTCGCTCCCCTCATGCGTTCATTTTGGTCTGGACATATCGACTTTCGGTCTGGCACCTCAACTTGGGTTTATAAAAAGCCAGAGAGCCTTTAAATGTTTTTTTATTGGATTAGATCACTCTCACTAATAAAGTGCAAC
Source organism: Convolutriloba macropyga (assembly GCF_964194025.1). Classification (NCBI taxonomy): domain Eukaryota; kingdom Metazoa; phylum Xenacoelomorpha; order Acoela; family Convolutidae; genus Convolutriloba; species Convolutriloba macropyga. The sequence continues at coordinate 5,487 of NW_027449284.1, forward strand.
CAACAAAATCTGAGATCTTTTAGTGTTGGGGGAGAGAAAATTCTAAAGACTATTGATTGTTATTCGAGAAAAAAAGTTCATGGAGTCAGAAAACATGCTTCTGTTTTCTTTTATTGAATCTAAAGCAATTACGTATGGATTGTACGTTGATGTTGTGAAGTTTTATGGTCAAAGAGCGCAGTTTTCTCTTGTGACATTATTAAAAGCTCTAAAAGGGGTTGGGATCCAACAGCTGCCCGACTTCATCCCGGCTGATGTCTCAAAAAATGCAAAGACGACGTGATTTTATTGATTCGAGGCAGCCTTGAAGCTTATTTTTTGTGAAAAAAACTAGTGGGATGACAGTGGCTTTAAAAAATTATTCTCGCTTTGCACTCGATAACCGATCTACTAGTATTTTGACAAAAATTTCAAACAGACAGTTTTTCATCGAAAATTATTCAGGAGAACTTGTCAAAGCTCAAAAAATCAAGACTGACGAAAAAACTTTTAAAGCTGTGTTTATGGATTGCAATAAATGTTTCTTTTTCATCTAATATCTTTTTTGGTCTTTTTATAGCTTTTATAATTCAATTCAATTTTTGTTTATGGTTACTAATTCCTACCAGTACTACAAAATGTGAATAACCTTTTTGGCGTTGTTCACAATAAAGAATATGTTTCGTTTTCTAATGAATATGAGTCTCTGGGTTAATTCCTAAATCTTTTGACAGCGCAAATTATCAATTTTATTTGTATCAATTTTGTAGTTATCGTCTTCCGGCCTTTCTGTTTTCCCCTGTTTGCCATTCGTCTCTCGCACTTTATCTTTCGCTGTCTCTTTTTCTCACTCATTCTTTTGCACTTTTTCTCTTCCAACTTAGATGCCTTTTTTTAAATTTTCGATCTCTTCTTTTCTTTGTTTTTAGAGTTTTTCTTTTGCTTCCTAATACTTTTCTCGCTTGCTCTTATGTAAAAATGCGTTGCTGTACTTAAATTGCTTCTGGAAATTTGTCTTTTTGTTGTTTTACTTTTATTCGTTTTCTCTAACTGCCATTCTATCCTCTGTTTCTGTTGTCATAATTTTTTGATGATTGTCCTATATACTGAAGCGAATGAATGTTACGTAAATTATTTTAGAGTTTCAAACCATAACTCATCGTTTTCTAGATCTGAAATCATGCACCCGGTCAACAAAACCAACTATAACACAGGCTAATTGATAGAAGAGAAACTTTTTCTTCGTTAATTTTGAAATTGATTTGCGAATACTATTCCTATTCTAAAAACACATATAGTTGTACCACGTGGTATTTTCAAGCAAAAAATTAAAAGGTGATCAAAAGGTGAAAAAAAAACGGTTTGCTTGAAGCGAACGCTTTGAAATATAATGAAAAGCGAGAAAATGGGCAGACACAAAATAATGTGCAGGTAAAATTACCTAAAGTTGCAGGTTAATTTACCTGAACTTTCACGTATTTTGGCGTTCCTGCTCACTACCTGCGCGGTACCTGAACGGTACCTGAACATACTTGCAATTTGAGGCAAAATTACCTGAAAAATTTAGGCAGTCCTCCTTCACGAGTTACCTGCAATTTACATGCACAGGAGAGAATTAAGGTAAATCCGCCTGCCTGTTTAAATTGTCCAATAAAACTTTTTACTAGAACAGGAGAATCGGGATACTCATGGCTTTTTCAGTTCACAAAATTGGTGTTTTCAGAGTGTAAGATTAAATTTTGTATTTTAATCAATAAATGATAAAACTTATGTACTATTGTTCACCAGTACTTTCGATTATGTCAACTTAGAAATTCCTGCCCACTACAGGTCCCAGAGAGTTTTAGAGATTTTAAAAGTGCTATAAATTGGTGTAAAAGTTAAAAATGAACATACGGTTCGTTTCTTTCTAGTTTTGGAAAAATCATAGAGAGGCTTTATGAAAACGTTTTCCCTGCCTGAAAAGGCTAATTACAAATTATTTTTCTTCAAATTGCAATTTTTCACGAGAATTTTTCTTCAAAACTGTGCACTAAAAATTAAAGAAAAAATTGCAGGTAACTTACCCAAATAGTGTGCAGGTAAGCAATTTTTGGGGAAAAAATTACCTGCACATGGCCTTACCAGCACAGTGTTCAAATAAATTTACCTATACATTTTTAGTGTGCATTAATAAGCAACAGTATCCTAATACTGTTCTATAGAAGACGCAAACAACAGATTGTGTTTTTCCCATTTTAACCCCCCCTCTTCCCCACAGAATTGCCCTGCGTTATGGTATAATTACCATGATTGGGGGCTATTTGTTATGTCACCACTGATCTGGGGGGGGGGGGGAGGAGGCTTGGGGGAGGAGTTATTGTTGTTATTATCTATAAAGTTTGCCTTTCTATCACCACGAAGCAACTGTCTGTTAAAAATTTAGTTAGAATCTTATTTCCTTCTTGTACTAATTAAATTAAATGGTTGCAATTTTTACATAACTTGGATAGTTATTTTTTTTATAATTTAATGAAATCATATGATCATGTTTTTGTCTCAATCATTGTTCGATCACAATTATCCACTTTTGCTAGTTCGAGTCAATGCATAGATTAAATCAATTGGAGCTTAATATGCATTTTATGAAGCCATGATTGAAAGAAAGCAAGATAACAAATTAAGACTCCACTTCAGAGACACTCAAAACTTACTGAAGAAGATACTTAGCACAACTTTCAAAAAAAGTGAAGAATGGCTCAAAATTTAATTGTAGATTTTTAAGCACATATAATAAGCGCATATTTAAGACATATAATAAGCGCCTAAATCTAAAACAAAATCTGAAAATGTTTTTCAACTGTTTGATTAATGAAAACCTGGAACGCCGTTCAACAGCCAGACAACATGGAGGATTAAGTTTTCGAAATAATGGTCCTGTTTTTTGATTAATGTTGAATAATTTTGACTGAATTTACAGGACCCATTGAAGTTGATATAAAACTTTATAGGAAAATTAACTGTTTTTTTAAAGTTTTTTCACTGAAATTAGACGGTTTTTAGTTGCTTACTAATATAATAAAAGCACAGAAATACAATTTTCTGCATATTTTGTTCTTCCAGAAGTATTCTCAACCGGAAATCTTTTCAACGTTAACGTGATCCAAGGGTTGATCTTTATTGGGAGTCAGATCCAGGAACAAAAACAGTTTGGTCCTGTTACGTTTGCATCATTTAATTAGAAAAAATGTTAAAAAATGGCTCTCATTACCAGAAACTATTGCATTGCAAATTTATTCCAAATATTGTCCTCCAAGACGGCCATCCTTTAATTAGAACAGTAGTTCTCTTAGTAGTTTTCTCAAAAGTTTTTCTTAAACGCTAAAAAAAAATTTACTGTTTTTTTTCTTTCTGGCCCATTTTGCATGGTTTTCATTTAAAACAGACACCAGTTAACGCTTTCTATCCCCTGTTATTAGCAAAGCATTACGTGAGAGTCATTGCGAGCTGATGTTTGGGCAAATACACTTCGATTTCTTCGATTTTGACGCCAGTGAAGAACAATTTCATGCAGGCCTCAAGCTGGCCACATCGCCCATCGACGCATAACGGAAGTCGACTACTGACTGAGACTCCCCCTTTGTGTTGTAGACTACATCACTTGTGCAATAACAGGTGGTACATCTCCCTCATTAGTTCTCTGAAATTCCTCTGTTCCCTCAGCTCCTGTACTCAATTGGGGGTCCATATATCTGTCCTCCACTCTATTTGAGGTCGTGCCATTTGATTGATTGATTGCTTTTGATTGTTCCAAGGAAACTCCAGCTTCACTGTCAAAAGTAGACCGAAAGTCCAACTCTTCGGTTGTGATCAACTTCTCTGTTACCTTAGTGCTGTGAATTAGCTGATGGCTCAAGCGTGAATGAAAATTTGCTATCTCTTATGAAAACACTGCATTCATTCAGACAAAAATAATTACTGGTGCAATACTGGTTGATTTTTTATTTTCCCAGTGTTAGCAATCTTGTCACGTGTGCAATTGTTCTAAATTTGATAACTTTATTTCTCTGACATTTCTGACATTTGTTTTTGTCAGGAACAATACAATTTTGGTGTAAGAATCGAGAAAAAGTTCTCTTTTTGAATATTTATGCTAAAATTTGCATGGCTTTATTCCATTGGCATCTAATGTCTATTCTCTTGAGAAATGTAATAATCTTTTTTGCACACTCTATTTTGAAAAACTTTCAGTTTTATTCAACCCTTTTTATTGAATTCTTTTTGTTCTTGAGCACTTTGGTGTTTTCCAACATTTAAATCTCAATATTACTTACGAGATCTCTGAAATTTAATTTTTGGGTTTTTAAGTGATTGAGAAGCTTAATCGGCCAGACGACTTCGGGCAGACTAATGAAAATTAATTGTTGCTTCTCCTCTTTTGTCTAAGCACTTTTTTATGGAGTTCATTTGTTTTTTATCATTTTATGTGTACTATAAAGTCCGAATTAGTTTATTTACAACAAGTTCACAAGTAAGAGATGTCAGGTTGATACTTTTAAAAAAATATTATTTGCGGTTTTTTCAATTGCCTTTGCAAGATCTAGTTTTTATCTTTTCCATTATATGAGTGCTTTCAAGTACAAACAAAAGTAGAGAGGGTTGAGGCTATGGAATCTGTAAACTTACTGTTTTGCTGGCGTGTCGCTTCCTTTATTTCCAACACAATGCGTTGATCTGGATCAAAATCTTCTCAAATTTCAGTTTGTCAGCAAAGATAAACTTAATATCCAAAAAAACAGATTATGTTTTTTGGTTTGAAGTTACAATAATTCGTCTGCTTTGAAACAGGTCAGTCTTTGTTTAGATATCAAAAATTCTTTTGTTTATGATGGTTGCAAAAAAATCTGAAAAAGTGCAGATTCAATGATAACAACTGGTGCATAAATACACTTTGCACATTTCAGATTTGTTCTTTTTCAAGTTTTGCATTTTTTTATTCACTGGTAGCATTTTTTTGCTGAAATTTCTTAAGTGTCTCATTATTTGCCATTCCTCCCTCTGAAACAAAGATTGCGTGAAGAATGGGAATGAGAAAAGGTCGGCAAATTATCTGCGTTGAGACATTACGGCAGCTCATTGTGGAATAATGCAGTACTATTTATAACAAAACAACATCAAATCAATTTCAGCAATTGTATGAATAGCAAGCAGTGTAGTAATTGCACCAAAAAAGGTAATACAACTTAAATAAAACACGAAGACGGCTTAACCAATTAGTTTCAATAAAGCAAAAACTTGAAACACAAAAACTTCTCCATAAATCTTGATAAAGTTTTGGTAAGTTCTTATCAAACTAAACCAAGAAAATTTTTTGAAAGTACATGAAGAAATGATAAATGTAGATAGCATTTTTGGCCTGCGTCTCCTTATAAGTGTTTTATGCTAACAATCCGAGATATGTTGAAACTAGCTCCATTGCTATTCATGTCCAAGTTTTTTGAAAATTTTCTTCATTGATTCTTGTCTCAGTTTTTCCCGAACTTGAAGCGAAACTTCGGGTCTAATTTTGATTTCATCGATTAATTTCTTCCGTATCGTTTCATTTTGCTGCCATTTTGTATCTTCGCAAATGTTTTCAGGCCAATATTGCAAGCGGATTACGTAACCACAGTTCTTGACATCATCAATTGTACCATTTAGGGAAGTTTTACGATTAAAAAATTCATCTAAACAGCTTGGTCGTGGAAACTTATTTTCACGTCGAAGTTTGTTCAACAATTTGACCTTGTCACCGTTCCCATATAGCGTATCACTGCTGAACAGTTTGAACAAACTACTTTCGTTTCTGGAAACAGCAATTTGGGCCTCGTCTTTTTTGGCGAAGTATTCAGAAACGACCTCTTGATTGTCAAAAGCTTTTGAATCCACACTTTTCAAATGGTCCAAAAACGAGAATTTATCAGTTATTAACTTTTGTTGGCAGTATATAACGCGAAACATGGTGATGGCTCCAAAATTGTATTGTGAACTTTTTCTATCCAGAATTAGTGCACTCAAAATTTGGGCTAGAGATTCTTTGGTGATAAAAGTGTTTCCATCTAAGGGTAAAATCCAAGATGGTTTCGGCACTGAATTAGCGGCAAATTCAATTCCGAATTGTCTTGCAGAGTTTATTTTTTTCATAGAGGACAAGACTGCAACTTTATTGTCCGGATCTCTGCAACGAGGCACGATAGAAAATAGTTCCCTATTTTTGATCAGTGTCGAAATCATAATTCTTCGCTCATTGAAATTGTTGTTGCAACCCACAACCCATAATCTTTTCACACATGGTTGTGAATTATTTACTTGAATTATATCTGATTCCTTTTCCTTTATATTAGTGTAAGTCATGAGAATCATAACGTCCCCTAAAACTGGATCCCATAATATTAATCATAAGAAATATTTTTCAGCTAAATTACATATTTGGTCTATTTCTAGATTGTCCTTTTCTCAAATATTTTCTAAATTTTCTAAATTCAGATATTTTCTAAATTGTCCTTATTCTTAACTGATCTGAATAAAACGTTCTCCAGTTTTCGAATAGATGCTTTTTTTAGTAATAGAATAAACTGAAATGTGTTAGTGCTGCTTAGAAAACGCCCATTTTGCTTTCTTCTCAAATTTTTATTGTTAAAAATATAGTTCTATTTCCAGATAGTTTTCTGAATAAAAAAGATTAAAAATTTTCAGCTTCAATGGAAATTTTAAATTTATATAAGGAGATGATTTTGAACATCCCAGTTTGGGGTCTTGGTTTAAAATTGCTGGTAATCAGACCATACCCAAAACATACCGGGGGAGGAGCATTTACAGGTGCGAAATAAAGCAGCAACCTTAAATTTTAAAAAAGAATCAGATGCCTGAATTCTCATGACGTAAAATATGTTTCAAATTGAGACTCATTTGCTTTGGGCTTTGTAATGGAGGCAGACTGGCTCCCAATAGCCGGACTATTGCAACGGGTCCAACCGAATTTGGGATTCCTAGATCTTTGCAGAGTGACCCAGGAGTTGCTGCAGTTTGTGCTCGGAACCTGCAAATATGTATATCTCCCTTCTAAAAAATTCAGGATCTATTCTATTTCTGTCCCCCCCCCCACCGGTTTTATATACCACCCATTTACTTATTATGTGTTTTTAGACAGCATAATAGGTAAAAGTTATAAAAGTTATATGCCCACTAATCTTGGGGTGAGGGGAACAGAATAGATCCCAAACTCAAAAATGGAGGGTATAAATATAAACAATGCAAACATAAACAACAGTCTTGTAAAAATAAACAATTTTGAAAATGCTTTTCCAAATTTCAAATGAAAAGTTCATTGCGCGCAGCGGGAGAAAGTGTGACTGCTAAGCAAGAACACACAGGTTCGAACCCGGGTTACGATAGGTTTTTTTTTTAAAAAAAGATGGGGTGAATGCATTTATCCTAGATTAACCCCAATTCTTACAAAAATGCACCATTTTTAGCACAATCGAAGCTAAAATTTGCGGGCAGGGCTGAACGAAAATTTTACCGTCGCGTCACTGCTAGTCTTAAATTAATTCCTTGTACAAATTTGATCCGCGTTCAAAGCTAACTGCGAAAGTAGGGTTTGTATGCCCATATATGGTTCATAGTTTCTATTCAAAGATCAAATATGTCTCTTAATAATCAGTGCAAGATCATACTAAGAAAATTTGTATGTCTTAAATGAACAATACACGGTGTTCTTTGTCAGGTTTACCACTAAACTTCTTGTCGAGTTGAATAACAACAACTAGATTATGAAAATTCTGTTATACTAACGGCAATCTGTCTGAAAACTTACGTCATTTTTCTGAACAAGAGGCTGGAAATGAAGTTGGGTCTCGTTGTGGTTAGATTACTGTAAAGCACCAGGCCGAATGACGTAAAGACGATTACTGACCAAAAACTCTTCGAAGATTTTAACGTTTTCAATTCAAACATCTTTTCTATTTGTTCAGTTATTTAATGCTTAAGAAAAAATGCAGCAGCTGGATAGTTATAACTACAAAATACTTAAACTGCTGTTTGAGAATTATAAAGCTGGTTTTTCTTCAACATCATGCAAGAACAGACAGATTGAGTTTTAAAAAGGAGACAATTTAATCTCACTACGGCCATACGAGCGCATTAAAAGACAGATTTTTATTCTTCAAGCTGAAATTTTGGCAAATCAACGTGTATATGAGTATTAGACCCAATTTTTTAAGCATAATTTTGGATTTCTTAAGAATTTAATCTAGCTGACCATTATAAAACTCGAAAAGTACTGGATCAATTTTACAAATTTTTAGGTTTTAAGTCATAGAAAAAGAAAACTGCTCTGGTTTGCCTGGCTATTTTTTGTTGTCTACTGCCCCAATAAACGGATTTTTAGTTTGTGCAGGAACTTTTAAATTCTTTCAACAAAAAAACGAATCAAATGGAGTTTTTGAAAAAATGCAATAAAAATTATTGCAGTAAATACAAAATAACTTGCTATAATTTAGTTAAATAACGTTTGACTACTTTTTATAAAAAAAAAACCGAGAAGTTTCTGAGTTTGGAATTGATTCTTCTCAAAATTTTTTGCGTTCTTAACCATATATGCCAAAAATTTCTCAAGTTTTATTTAAATTAACCATTCTGAAAATTTTTGATAACTTGAAAATATCCTACTCATAAAATCAAATTGTCCAACAAACATGGACGCTCACTTACGTTTAAATCAAACGCACAAAACCTTTCACTTGTTTTTACATTTTTCTTTATTCTTGTTCAATCCATTTGAACTTCGGTGGTCTGTTGTGTCAAAAAGTTATTGGGTAAAGTTGAAGTTAAACCCACATCTGCTAACAATTGTATGTTGCGCTTAAATAAAATTTGATAAATTATTTTTGTCAGTTTTTGACGTGGATTTATTTTTTATGCAGCATACTCATTTATTCCAAATAGCCTTCATTAATTATCTTTAATAAGTTTTATTGATCACATTTTTTGTAGATTTATTTCAATATGCAGTCTACTATATTACCATTTAAATACTTGACGTGATTTTTTTGTTTCCAGCCAAATATGTGGTGGATGAGCTAAGAAAACAAAGTGCATTTTGTTTCAACAATATACTTCGTACAAAGATTGGAAAAACCGTAAAACGTAGGTTGTCTTAACTGACACGTGGATAATAAAAAGGTTGGAAGAAAGGTTTCTTTATTTTCTGGATATTATTAAAAAGTAACGTTCATGAAACTTAGGCATGCTTGAATGTACTGGTTTAGATTTGTTCAACTCTTGAGGTCTCTTCCTACAAATTTTCCAGCAATAGCTTGTGTTTTAATTAAAAAACATATATCATTAGTATTTTGTTTCAACTACATTGGAACAAAAACTTGATATACTTTTTGCATATCACTGTATTAGAAATTTTGAATTAAAGTCAATTGTGAAAATGTGACAAATTTTCGGCAACGTTGAAACCAGTTCAATATTTACGCTATTTTCATCAGTTTTTATCCTATGGTTGTGCTTCAAGGAAAATTGCGGAAAGTTTTTTGATTTCCTACAGAGAAATCATTGTCTATTTGTGACGTATTCGTTAAAAAGTGAACAGTTTTTCACAATTGTCTCATAAAGAAGTTCAGTTCCAATTACTGACAACTTTTATTTGAATATTTAGACAATTTGGGTCTTTATTCAGATCATACCTCTTTTGAAGTGTTCAGATTGTTTCTTAAACTTAAACTGATTTCTCTTAATTATAAAACAATTAATGTTTTTGACATAGCAGCCTTTATATATGGTGATTAGAATATGGTGATTAGAATCTTTTATAAATAGTTCAGGTAACCTATGCAAAACTTTTTTTTAAAATTTTTAATATTGAAAATTCAAAACAAAATTGGTAAACAAATTGATATAGTTTTGAATGGTTTAGTAAAATTCAAAAAACTACTTTTACAAATTTCAAGAATAAACAATAGTGTTAACACTTTCATCGCTTATCTTTGTGAATTGTTTTTCGTTTTTCAGGTTGATTATTTTGGAAAAGCAGTAATTGTCATAAGTTGTAAATTTTTTGAAAATCATCTTTTCTTAAGCACGTTTATGTGCATTTATTTTTACCCAAAGACCGTTTTTAAATTCACTATGTAAACAAAATATTAATTTTGTTGACGTCAAGATTATTTTGATTCCCTCAAAACTGAAAAACTGAAAAACTATGCGTTTATATCACCTGATGCAATTTTTCCCATCAAAGTATTGAAAATAGATGTGAAGCACCACATCAAAAACTAACAAAAGTATTAACGTTGGGAACAACACGCAACAATTTATTTCGACAACTTCTTTATATTCATCTGTTTTTTAGCTGATTTTGTAAAAAAATAAGCTCCCTATAATCGAATTTTTACTGAACGTCTGTGATATATGTTGTATTTGCTATTAATGTTATTTATAAATTAAAAGAGATGATTAGAAACTCTGTGTTCAAAAATAATAATGAATTTTAATAAATTTTTTTCACACTTTTGTATAATTAGTTTTCAATTTCATGAAGCTTTCTGCAACATTTATATAAAATTTTAGCCTAAAATTACCATCAAAAACAAACTAATTTCCACGGCATTTTTTCCTTATTTACCAAAAGTGTTATTCTTGACAAATGAAAAAATTTTCCTAGATTTCATTTTTCCTTTTTTAATTATGTGAAGTATGTATTAAATGTTTCTGAGGTTTTGTTGAAAACGTGGACAAACAAAAGCAAAGTGTATTGATCTTATTCAAGACACTTATTTATCTCACTATTTATCATTCTAACTTATGAAATTTTAAAAACAAACTTTTTGTATAACAAATTACAAAAATTGTCTACCACTTAGCTTCTGTTGTCTATAGTGCACAATAGAAAACAGTGATGCCTCGTTGCTTGGTGTCTTCAATTTAACGATGAA
>NW_027449285.1:0-9612 GCF_964194025.1 Convolutriloba macropyga
GGTGCCCCTGTCTTCCTACCTACTCGTACGAGCCTGGTACGAGTACCTACCCTACCGGGGCTACCCTTTTACCTGTGCATCGTAGGCGGAGTAGGCTGTAGGTAGGGTACCATACCTACCTACCTACCTACGTAGGTACCATACCTACCTACGAACATATATTATGAATTATATGATCAGGTCTCGCCTGTCACGCTGGCGTACTAGCTACTGTAGAGTGTAGGTCGAGTATTTACCCCACGGTACGTGCGCGATTACGAGTACTTCGCTGACACACACGTACACAGACAGACAGACAGACAGACACACGCACAATTTCACGCACTCAGAACAAAACAGAGTTTGTGATAAATAGGTATTATTAAAATATAAAATAAAATGCTCGTACACACACACCTTCTAGCACCCTGGCCCAGTGGGGTCAAACACGCGGCAATCGACTTCGCGCAGAGGGAGGCGCTCGGTAGGGGACCTTCCGGGACTCCTTTTTGGTCATAGAACAACACGTTCATATACGTTAGTATGCTTAAAAGAGAAGGGAGCCCGGCGGCGGAGGGGGTCAGGACACCGGGCCATAGGGGGGAGCAAGGGCAGGCTGGGACCAGGACCGGCCGCGAGGGGCCAGGCCGGCACCTAGGGTTGAGGTACACCCTTGGAGAGCACCAACTGGGACCGGGATTTATGAAGCACCGTGGAAACGACTTGTAGCATACGGGCTTTAAGGGAGACATGCATGCCTACAAAGTCGCTATGGCCTATGGGACCGCCGCTCGTAAAGGTCGGCTAGCACGAACACGGCCGCGTGGGCTCCAGCCGGGCGCCCGCAGCCCTCAAGAAGGAAGGGGACGTAGCTCCAGGTGCCCCGGAGGGTGATGCGGGTGGCCGAGGGCAGCGCGGATCAGCTTTCGTTCTTTGTAATGGCCTCGGAAACCAGTCATTACACCAACCATAGCGCACGTCGCTCAGCGCTAAAGGAGGTTGCAGTGTTATACCCCACCATTGCATTATCTGCTAGACTGAAACCATATGACCATGAGCGACATGGTCCCCAACAGTTCACCCCTCCCAGGGGGCTAGCTGTGGGCACCCTCTCGGGTGGTGAGGGACTATGTCTTGAGCCAAGCTGTCGCCAGCATGGACCGGCGGCCGTCTAGAGACCTTCTCCCCCGCAGACATGTGCATCACCGCCGGCCACGGCTAGCACAGACACTGGGCACACAGTGGTTAACAAACACCGCGGCATCCCACAGGAATCAACACGTGCATGCACCCAATTGCCGCGCACCCTCTCCGCCTCGAGTCGAACCGTGCAGGCCTGTCATAGTACTTAACGCAGTATAAAAATAGTTCTGAAACTGTTTCTGAGCCAGAAACATAACGTTATCCTGTATGTAACCTGATTTAACCTTTGAAATCCTCTTGTACTCGTACCCTATCAAAATGTCGCCGGCCGCCCGTTGCCGCGCCTGTTTCGGTGTTAAGGGTACACGGACGTACCGTCGGTTACCCCCACCGCCCACGGCAGCTGGCCAGTGGCCGCCTGGCCCGCGCGGCCGGCCGGGGGCCGCATGTGGAAAAAACTGGCTGTGCTCGTACTGTACACAGTACGCGTACTACCAGGTGTTACTTACACGTACCTAGTACCAGTTAACGCTATATAGTACTATCGGCGAGTAGCTATATAATAATATATGTGCGCAGTCTCCATCGCACAAATAGCTGTCTATGTCGATCCCCATAATTATTTTAAAGCTCTCGAATTCACAATGAACTCTGGACACATACCGTACTAGTACTCGTGGAAATGCTACTTCGCTCTGTGTTTGAAACGTAGACTCGTACGAGTACAGTACACGTACGCGCGTACCCGGTATGCCTGCAGTACGAGTATGGTGAGGGCAACTTGCAGTACGTAATTTGGCGAGCGCTCTCTCAGCTCTCTACTACGAGTACGAGGCTGCGCATGGTGCGATGGTACGTACCTATCGGCTATCTATCGCGTACGATACATACACATACTGGTACTAGGTAGTAGCCGGTGATAGGTTCGTTACATGTGCCAGAATGTACGCATACTGGTAGCCGGTAGGTAGTAGGTACCCCGTACCCGGGTAGGAATTATGATCGGACGGAGTAGGCAGTACTCTTGCCATCCGACGGTTCCTACTACACTGGATATTTTACGACTTTTCCGACAGCAAGAAATTTCACCGGCCATGTATAATAATAAGAATAATCTGAACTCCGACCGTGGCACATGCACGACCGCCCGATTTTGATCGTACGGACCAGAAAACTTGTCCAGCCCCTATTTTTTTTCACCCCCGGGAGAAGGTGGGTCGAAAAACCCCTGTTATATGTTCACTACTTCACTCACCTGATAGCATGAACGCTCCGCTCCGGTGCTACTGCGCACCATCCTCGCCTCGCTTGGATAATACAAGGGCCGTGATCCACAACTTTATTTCTAGCTATTTTGTTATCATTTGGGCGAGCGCCCATGCGATTGGAGCAATGTGGTGCATGAATGGGTATTTCGGGAACAGATATAGTTGTAGTACGAGTACTACTAGTATATTAGCAATTTTTAAAAACTACTCGGATACAATCATGTATCGTCCTGGCCGTCGGTTGTTGCCGAGCGACCGACCCTCAGCTCGCAGCAGCCGGCGCCTGACCGGGATCATCAGCCTACCGTCGACAACCTTGAGAGTTTCCCAGTTGGCCTGCGGAGCATTTCACGATCGCATTAGTTTTTCGCGGTGGGCAGTGTTGGCGAGGTCGCCGCGGGCGACTCATGCAGGCCGCATGCTGTCAGGAGACATATACAGGAGACATACAAGCTGACGAGATCACCCCGTTGCGGGTTTAGTTGCGGGTTTATATATGCTCTTCCCCCTCTGCCCCCCCCCTTCCCCCTCCTCCCCCCGCCGCAAAGTAGTATGTACCTAAGAGTACTAGTAGGTACCTACCTACCCTAAATGGATCTGCTAGAAACTAGCGCCAAGTAGAGGGGCCGCGGTCAAATAATTAAAAGTGCAGTACGCCGCTGAATCCAAAAAAGTCACCTGAAACGCACCACATCAAAAGCCACTGCATGCACGAGTATAGATAGATAGACATCACTTACACCGGTAAGTACAGATTGCATGCACGAGTATAATTTGTAACATTACGAGGGCAACTTGCAGTTGAGCGAGCTGCATGCTGCGGATGGTGCGGTGGTACGCACCTATTGCGGTGGACTATACGCGTACTCGTACAAACCATGCCTAGGAAGAGGGGACCTAATCGTAGACATGTTCCTAATTATAGACATTTGGTACGTTTCGATATACTGAGCATACTACTGCCTGTGCTTCGCTCGTACGAGCATTCACCTGTCCGATCGCGGGTTTTCGTATTTTTTGTCATATGCTGGCACAAAGGGGACAGAACATTTTTACAGAGGAGAAATGGATCCGGACTGCATCCGGTATGTATTCGTAATATATCTGTAATAATATCGTATTTATTTTTGGCAAAACATGTCTATATATAATTAGGAACACCCCTGAAAGATGCGCTTACCCCCCCGACCTGCCGCGGCTGCTGACGTGACCGCCACCACCGCAGCTCCTAGCGGAAGACTCCATAATCCATATGTCTTCGACAAACTGTCGCCGGCTACACAGGCGGTGTGCCAACCGGCATCATGGTGAGCCGGGGGTGCTGAAAGGCCGCAAAAATGTCTATAATTAGGTCCCCCGCTCCCTATCACCTGTAGTACGCACATACGGCTTTAGGATGATCGGACGGCATGTAGGAAGTATTATGTCATCGGACGGTTCCTATTTTTTACGCATTTTTTCATTTCGTGACAGCAAGAAATTTTGCCCCATCTACTATAGGAATGCTTTACTATTACCACGGCACATGTACAACCGCCCGATTTTCATCGTATGGCCCAGGAAATGATCTGTGGGGCCCCCATTGTATGGTCAGTACTTCACGTACCCTACTTGACAGCCTGAACGCTCCGCTCTGGTGCTGCTGCGCACCATCCTCGTTGCGCTTGGATTATTATATATATAATATAGTGTGGCCGAATTGCGCCATTCCGTGATTTACTCGGGATGTTCGTATGATATCGTGATTTTCCCCGGAAGGAATGCAGTTCGATCGGTTAAAGTCTCGAGTTTCCTCACGAATAGTCGTGGAAATCACGCACTGGGGCTGGCGCCGTGTTGCATGATTTCGACGACTATTTGTGATCTCGCAGCGAGGATGGTGCGCAACATCACCGGAGCGGACAGGAACGTTCATGCCATAAGGTACGCGAAGTAGTAAACATATAATGGGGGCCGGACAAGGTGCGTACTAAGTAAGATCAAAATCGGGAGCCTCAATATGTGTCACGATAGTACGCTTCACTATGTGTCAAGGTAGTGCTGATTATTCTTATCCAAGCGGAGCGAGGATGGTCATGCGCAGCAGCACCGGAGCGGAGCGTTTAGGCTATCAGGTAAGTGAAGTAGTAAACATATAATGGGGGCCGGACAAAATTTTTGGACCGTACGATCAAAATGGGGCGGTTGCAAATATGCCACAGTATAGTGAATTATTCCTATAGATGGGGCAAAAATTTTTGCTACCGGGAAATTCAAATATGAGTAAAAAATAGGAACCGTCCGATGGCATATTAATACTGCCTGCATGCCGTCCGATCACGCAAAAAGCCGGCCGTACGTACTACGGGTGATAGGCACGGTTCATGTACGAGTACGCGCATAGTACGAGCTCGGTACGTACCATTGCACCATCCGCAGCCTAGCGCTCGCTCAACTGCAAGTTAAATTTAAATTTACCCTCGTCGATGGGGTGAAATTTCTTGCTGTCAAGAAGTCGTAAAATATAGGAACCGTCGGACGGCATACTATTGCCCAGATGCCGTCCAATCATACCCGCACCATCCGCCGTATAATACGGCGGAGATAGGTACCCGTTAAACCCCTCCTCCCAGACGGTCAGCAGAAGCCACCAAAAAGTAGGTATTTTTGGGGGGCCACCGGGGAGCGTAACGCTCGGTCAACGCGCACAAACAGCGACAGCTACGCGCAC
Organism: Convolutriloba macropyga; assembly: GCF_964194025.1. Classification (NCBI taxonomy): domain Eukaryota; kingdom Metazoa; phylum Xenacoelomorpha; order Acoela; family Convolutidae; genus Convolutriloba; species Convolutriloba macropyga. The sequence continues at coordinate 5,101 of NW_027449285.1, forward strand.
AGCTGCCGAAAGTGCATTGACCACCACCGACAGGCCATGGCTGAATCCAGAACAGCAATCTTCGAAACAAATCCTTTTTGTCGGTGGTCGTCCCGTAATTTCTGGCCGCCGGAGGGCAAGGTTAGGGCGGTGAAGAGACTCGGCGCAGGCACTGACTCGGCACATTCACCGATGATCGTATTTGACTAATTTCTTGGACGAGAGAATAGGCACCCATACCGTATATATTTGTTCGGCCCTACCTACTTTCAGCACGCTCACCCTCACATACGTACTCTATAGTACTCGTAATGAGCCACCCGGGACAAATGATCCATAATGTAACGGTATAGTATATTATCACTATATTTTGTTCGCAAAGGTAACGATTTTTTATTCTATTGTTTGCGCCGGCTACTCAGTGCTACATCAGCACATAGCGGGTCATTATAGTGCCGGCCGTAACGCTAGCACCCCTCGTTGATTGCCACCTTGCGAGGGTCACAACATGCGTGTCACACAGTACTTGACCGCCATCCTGCCGACATAGGACAGAAGTCTAGCCGCGGCCCTTGAAGGGTCAAATGGTCCGCGGTCGGGTGCACTTGGTCCCAGTCTGTACAAGCTGCCCGGTAACGTTGTAGCACGTGTAGCACTAACAATCCTTGGAAGTGCTGAATCCTTATTGGCTGGCGGACCAGGAGGTGCTAGAGAGGTGTCACAGCGGCGCTACCATGTAGCATGCTACATCCATCGAACATGTCTACTCGTGTAGCACATGACGGGAGATGATTGCTACATGTAGCACTTGTAAGCACCTTGTAGCACCCTGTTTTTGACCTCTTTTCCGCAAAACTCGCGATTTACATCAAGATGCGTACTGTATACACCGCGCGGGGTGCTACACATATAATCCTCGATAATCCTTCATGTGCTACAGGTGCTACAGAGCTACCGGGTAGCTTGTATAGACCGTTCCTTTGTTAGGTAGTAGGGCGGACACGGCCTATTTTCGGCCGATCGATAGCCTTACGCCTTGCGGTTCATTGTTCATTGGTAAAAACAGCGGGTACACTATGTACCATCGCACCATCCGCAGCCGCAGCCTCTAGGCTCTAGTGTCCGCAGCCTCTAGCCTCTAGCCTCTAGCCTCTAGCCTCTAGCCTCTAGCCTCTAGCCTCTAGCCTCTAGCCTCTAGCCTCTAGCCTCTAGCCTCTAGCCTCTAGCCTCTAGCCTCTAGCCTCTAGCCTCTAGCCTCTAGCCTCTAGCCTCTAGCCTCTAGCCTCTAGCGCTAGGTAGCCCAACTGCAAGTTGCGCTTGTATTTTACACCACAATAACGCAAATAAATACCGGGCGGGAGTCCCGCCATTCAGTTGCTAGTTTCCGACTGGCAACTCCCCAGGGCCTGGGTTTGACGGCGAAAGGGGGTCGATCCGGAGTGGGCACGGCCGAAACCGAGGCGGGGCAGGCCTAAATACCCAAGTTCTTTTACCCGGGTATCACCGTGAGCTCGGCGATACCGCTTAAGGGCCGCGCGCGCGGTTGCGCCAGCGCGCACATCAATTGGGTCTCCGCGCATCGCACAGCCAGTCATCCAACCCGGACACCAGCCGATAGACTCAGCCTCAATCTGCGCTGAAGTGGAATAGTACTGATCCATTATGGATCAATGATAAAAACGGGTTGCATGATGCTCAAGTCGAGCCTAGTCAGTCCGAGCTGCACGAGGTGTCGGCTTGGCGGCTGGGGTGTAGCCGATGCTTGTACCCGTGTGTAGTTTCTGTAACAATTTGGTCTCCCAGCCCAAATGGCCCAACCTTTTCCTGGTTCCGCATGATCTTCCCTGTACCTGAGACCCTCGTTGGGTATGGTTAAATTTAGTAGACCTCACTCGATACAGACCGATAATTAAAGTTAGAAACCACCGTCAAAAGTCCTGGTTGCATCTTGTTTTCGTGGGGGTGGGTGGATGCACTACGCGGAGTCAGGGGAGCGCTGCGGAAGTGCGGTTGTTACATGAGACCTAATTATCCCTGAGCTGCATCATGGGACCGTACACGGCAAGGGTGCCGTCTGCGGCTGTTCAGAACGCACAAGGGCATGTTAATTTTTAAACAGAGATGGATTTAAACGGCAACGATTTGCATTCTGTGATATGGGAATAGCTAGTCTGGTCGTGGTCAAGCCGACGTTCGTGACTCAGCAGCGGTCGGCAGTCGCAAATGGCGTCCAGCGGCTCGCAGTGTGCCGTTTTTGGTCGGACGGCGCGCAAAATGGGTATCGCTGGCATCGGGGAGTTGAAAGGGAATCGGGGAAAAAATTCTGGCAGAGGAGATCAGATTCCGCAATCGATGCGGCGTGGCTTTGGATGATCGGCGTTCATCGTCGGAAACTGAGTGAGAAAGTGCAAGAATGACTGAGAAAGGGATATCTTCGATCTATGGAGAGAGAGATTTAAAGCCCGGTGCCTGGCGATATCTTCGATCTGTATCGTATATCTTGCGTAATATATTCGTAATAACTCCACGTCTCCATCCGTTCCTGTTGACCGGGCTGGGTGTCCTCCCCTTTTATTTGGGACATTGCGGTTTAAAATTGAAATATACTGGCTGTGCGGCTGTTTGTTTTTACTAGCTCTGAGGCTACACTGTCGTCTGTAACGTACTACCTTGTCCCCATTTTAATGAATATATATGGATAGGATTTGAGGATCGATGGTTGGTTGGTTCACAGATTTGTCGCTCATGTTTTTCCGTTTCAAATCCGTATTAATTTCGGAAAATTCTGTCCCAGTTCTACAAATTCTACGCTGTCCGGGCACCCCGGACATTTGTGATTTGAAAACCGCACGATATGCTTGGAGTCCGCCCGAAGAAGTTGGAATCCAAAATTATTACAGACTATTGTAATAATTTACATACTACTATATTATTGGTACAGAGTACAGACAGGCCGGGGGAGGGGGAGGGGGGGAAGGGAGGGCCTGTGAGGCTTCCGACTGCGAGGCGTCCTCGCGGCTCGCGGCTCGCGGCTGGCCTCGTCCCGCCTCGCCTCGCCTCGCCTCGCCTCGCCTCGCCTCGAAAACTAGTCGTCTAGGCCGGCCGTCACGGTTACGGTTGCGGTCTTCCCGTTGCGGTTGCGGTTGCGGTTGCGGTTGCGGTTGCGGTTGCGGTTGCGGTTGCGGTTGCGGTTGCGGTTGCGGTTGCGGTTGCGGTTGCGGTTGCGGTTGCGGTTGCGGTTGCGGTTCGCGGTTCGTTCCGGTGATTGGCTGAGATGCGTTTCCCGGAAAGACAGAGACAGAGACAGAGAGCCTGGCGTTTCCCGGAAGTATGTACCAGTACTCTACCTCACCCTTCCCCCCGCCCGGCCGGCCGGCCGGCAGGATCCTGACTGCCGGCCAGTGCCCACCCATGTCATCCTGACTCGGACTATTCGTATCCCAGGACTGTCCATGCGATCATGGGCAATTCCTGGGATTCTATCGTTTCCGTATACATTCCTAGTATATTCCACGGGTTCCTTACATTCTAGCAGTACTGTACACTTTCGCGTTTCCTTAAGTACGTACCTTGACTACCCAGCTCCACATGTAAGGAGCGGTTTTGGGTTGAGGTATTATATCCCGGGTCGGAATTAACCCGGGTTATCCCGGGATACGTTATTCCTATCCCGGGATACCGGGGGCTCTGAATATGGGTAGGATTGGGGGCAAAAGCGAACGTACAAGGATTTTGTAGAAATATTGATCGTGTGTACACTGTAGGAGATACTAAACCTGCTCTGTCCACTCATGAGTCATGAGCCGGCCGGTTACGGTGCAGCAGTCTGCAGCACGACGTGAAGCTCACGTTGAATTCGCTACGTTGGTAGGGGACCCTACCATTAGGCGTAGGTAGGGTACTAGAGCCACCCAGCGTCGTGCAGTTAACGTACTACCAGTACAAATATATCCGCCGGCCCGTTGGGTTTTCGACCCTCCTTCTAGATCGACCCCTCTAGACAGGCGTGAAGACATAACACCCCCCCCCCCCCCGCCGGCCAGCCAGGCTGGATCCACAGGCACCAGGTTACGCTCGTACAAGGAGATCGATCCTACAGGCACGGAACGACATGATACTATCTAGGTACCCTACCTACATAACACCATGGTACCTTTTGGATGGGGAAAATTTTCTTTCTGTCGGGAAAAGTTGGTCACGTTAAATAGGCGCCGTCCGACTGATTTTCACACTATGAAATGGCCGGCCTATCATTCCGGTCGAGCAGGGTACGGTACCCTGGCTAGCCCCGCTAGTGCCCTAACGAGTACTAGTGTCAAATACTAGTGTACTACAATTGATAAATAATTCTGCCACCATCCGCAGCCTAGCGCTCGCCCAACTGCCAGTTGCCCTACTAGTATTTTATGATATTGAGTTCCATGCAGGCAGAAAAATTCATAGGTTGTGCACGACACACAGGCTACAACCTTAAAAGGGGCTCTGGGGAAGTGACAAGTGAAGCATCATCCGTACTCGCACTAGTTATGTAGT
>NW_027449286.1:0-12500 GCF_964194025.1 Convolutriloba macropyga
GTCTGTCTGGTCCTCCTAGAGAGGCCAAGAGAAAGTACGAGAAGCTAACTAAAGCTTGATCGGGCCTTCAGCAAGCACGACCGAGCTGTACCGGAGCTAACACTAAGACCGAGGGGTCTTAGAGAGCCCTCTAGCAGGGCGAATAGAGCTAGATCGAGCCTTGGGAAAGCTAGATCAAGCAGGACTGAAGCTAAACGATAGACCGAGAGGTCTGTCTGGTCCTCCTAGAGAGGCCAAGAGAAAGTACGAGAATCTAACTAAAGCTTGATCGGGCCTTCAGCAAGCACGACCGAGCTGTACCGGAGCTAACACTAAGACCGAGGGGTCTTAGAGAGCCCTCTAGCAGGGCGAATAGAGCTAGATCGAGCCTTGGGAAAGCTAGATCGAGCAGGACTGAAGCTAAACGATAGACCGAGAGGTCTGTCCTGGTCCTCCTAGAGAGGCCAAGAGGAAGTACGAGAAGCTAAACTAAAGCTTGAATCGCGCCTTCAGCAAGCACGATTGAGCAAGACCGGAGCTAACACTAAGACCGAAGTGTCTTAGAGAGCCCTCTAGTGGGGCGAATAGAGCTAGATCGAGCCTTGGGGAAAGCTAGATCGAGTAAGATTGAAGCTGAAAGAGTGTCAGAGGAGCAAATGAACCTCCAAAAAGTGAAAATCAAATTTTAGAAAAAAAACACAAGTTAAATACTGCATGGGACAGTAATTCTATGTGTGGGGGCATTATTAGGGAGAGGTGTCTTGTCAAAAATATGGCTGGACTAAAGACCTCAACCCGGAATAGGGGTGGAAGGCCCTATGATTGGTCTGTTACTAATCGGTGACCGATAAAGACCTGACCAAGGCCTGTAGTAAGCTTGGTTAGGCATTACAGAAGATAACACTAAGACCGAGGGGTCTTAGAGAGCCCTCTAGCGGGGCGAATAGAGCTTGATCAAGCCTTGGGCAAGCTAGATCGAGCAGGACTGAAGCTAAACGATAGACCGAGAGGTCTGTCTGGTCCTCCTAGAGAGGCCAAGAGAAAGTACGAGAATCTAACTAAAGCTGGGGTCGGGGCCTTCAGCAAGCACGACCGAGCAGTACCGGAGCTAACACTAAGACCGAGGGGTCTTAGAGAGCCCTCTAGTGGGGCGAATAGAGCTAGATCGAGCCTTGGGAAAGCTAGATCGAGCAGGACTGAAGCTAAACGATAAACCGAAAGGTCTGACGGGTCCTCATAAGAGGCATGGAGAAAGATCTGATACTAAAGTACCTCTCGGAAGTAATAAAATATGCCTGATGAAGCCGGGTATGATGTTTGTTGTTTTGATGGCATTCATCGATTAGGTCCTGGTGGATTCCCCATTACTCCGAGTGGTACTAGTAGAGGCTCCTACAGGGGTGAGCAAAGCGAGATCAAGCCTTAGGCAAGCTAGATCGAGCAGAACTGAAGCTGAAAAAGCAAAATAAATGACAGGTCTGTCCAAATCAATAAACTTGAAATCCAGTGTGGTCACCACGGGTCACGAGGTGAATTCCTAGCGATTGTCTGCTGAACGTATAGGAAGGCCCGAAACGAAACGATAATTTTCATTGCACAGTGGAGATACTATACGTTTCAGGAGTAGCATACATCGGGGTTTTGATCTATGATCATGTCTGGTCTCCGAGGATCCACCGGGTTACCAACTGGCACCGCTGTACTGGGTGTAAAACTGGGCCACCTGAAGTCCCGGGTGTAAAACTAGGTGCCTCTGTGCCAAAGTAGCGGCTTGCGTAGTGCATTATGCCTCCGGCTTGCGAAATGGTTATAAGCAATAACAACAGGACGCCGCGGGTGTTCACTTAAAGGAGTAACGTTCTCTCAAGGGAGGGGATCTAAAAATCTTGATAAAACATTTATTCTATGCAAAATTTGTGCGCAAATTTTGCAAAGTAAAAAGCTGCACTGTAGCAAATTCTATGTGTGTAGCATTATTAGGGAAGTGTTGTTTGATGGCACCTCTCTACTTGATGCACCAAAGAACTACCTTGATGGCTCATGACCGCTGGTAATCTGTCGTCGCTAGTAGTTCGGAAACTGAGAAACAAATATGTTTCGCAAATTACAAACAATTATACAGCATATTTGCTGAATAAAAGCAGAACCGAATAATACTCAGTGACTTTACACCAAGACTGACTAATGTCTGGATTGTATCGTCCTACTCGAGTAAGGCGAAGAAAAGCTAGAAAGATACGCTTTTCACAAAGCAGGCTTAATGCATGCAAACCAAGGAGGAAGGAGTGATGCCCCTCCTTATAATAAGCAGAACCAAATAAAGAACAGACAGCATCATCTGTACAGTGACCAAGAAGAGGTGAAACTTCTGTATGTGAAAAGGCAATTTGAGCGAGATTTATTAGCAGACTAGTATTATGTTGTTTCTAGTAGGCGAAAGCCGAAACATCAACATGTGAAAATCTGATATTAAATCCTCAATCATTTTCCCTAGTATTATACAGCTATGAGTAACCTTAATTGGACACGGCAATTATTGCTGACCGGTGAAACTTTCGCATGGGAAAGACACACACACTTCTTGACAAAGCAATAAGTATTATGCTGTTTCTAGTACGCGAAAAGCAGAAAACATCAGCATGTGAAAAGTTGTGAAGTTGAAGAATTTTTTGTGTTGAGTACGATGTTGTTACTAGTAACCATGTCGACAGCTGAGAACTGTTCTCTAACCAATAGAAGGTGAAACTTCTGTATGTGAAAAGGCAATTTGAGCGAGATTTCTTAGCAGACTAGTATTATGTTGTTTCTAGTAGGCGAAAGCCGAAACATCAACATGTGAAAATCTGATATTAAATCCTCAATCATTTTTCCCTAGTATTATACAGCTACTAGTAGCCGTAATTGGTCAGGGAAACATTGTTGACCGGTGAAACTTCACATGGGAAAGACACACAAATTACTTGACAAAACAATAAGTATTATGCTGTTTCTAGTATGCGAAAGCAGAAACATCAGCATGTGAAAGTTGTGAAGTTGAAAAGTTTTTGTGTTGAGTACGGTGTTGTTACTAGTAACCATGTCGACAGCTGGAAAGCTGTTCTCTAACCAATAAAAAGGTAAAACTTCTGTATCTGAAGAGGCGGCGTGATTGAGATTTTTAACAGACTAGTATTATGTTGTTTTCTAGTAGGCGAGAGCCGAAAAACATCGACATGTGAAACATCTGGTTTTTTAAATCATGAGTCAATTCTCCCTAGTATGATACAGTTGTTAGCCGGTATTGGTAACAGTAGAACAGAGATTTGGAGGGCAAAACCTGCTCATGGGAAATGCTCACAGAGCGCTATCTACCAGTACACATAGTATTATGCTGTTTCTAGTACGCGCGAGCCGAAACATCAGCATGTGAAATGTGTAATCGTGGGTAACTCTAAGTGTGTAGAGTACTGTGTAGTAACTAGTAGCCATGCCAAAGCATGCATTGAAACTCTTCGTGATTTAAAAAGCTCAAAGCAAGATTGACGAGGCCGCAAGGCTATGTCTTTCTAAATTCGAACAAATCGAAAGATTGTTCAAAGTACAATTAAACGATTGATCCTGTCAGTTGCCATATGCTTGTCTGAAAGACTAAGCCATGCATGTGCAAGCGAAGCTTGAAAAAGTGGAACCGCGAATGGCTCATTAAATCAGTTACTATCTATTAGTTGAATTTGCAAGCTAAATGAATAACTGCGGTAACCCTGCAGCTAATGCATGCTGATTGTCCGACACTGTCGGAGACTTTTACAAGACTACACCGGGTGATTTGCTAAGTACAGACACATCCCGTGATGAGTCCTAGTAACTGAAAGATCCCAGATAGCTTCGGCTTGGGGACGGAACTTCCGAATTTCTGACCTATCAACCTATGATGGTAGTGTAACGGACTACCATGGTTGTGACGGGTAACGGGGAATCAGGGTTCGATTCCGGAGAGGGAGCCTTAGAAACGGCTACCACATCCAAGGAAGGCAGCAGGCACGCAAATTACCCACTCTCCGCACGAGGAGGTAGTGACTAGAAATAATGTATGAACCTTTATGGTTTGTAATCAGAATGGAATGGACTTAAAAGCTCCATTGATGAACGAGTAGAGGGCAAGTCTGGTGCCAGCAGCCGCGGTAATACCAGCCTCTACAAGCGTATGCAATAGTTGCTGCGTTTAAAAAGCTCATAGTTGGATCTGTTTGAGTAGAACGGCAACATGGTCTTCAGTTAAATCTGTTGACTCGTTCCGCTCATCCTTCGCATCGAAGAAATAGTTTGCACTTAAATGTGACGAACTGTGGAAACGGTGTTTTCACCCTGAGAAAATTAGAGTGTTCAAAGCATCCTTTGGGATCGAATAATAAAGCATGGAATAATGGAGAATGACCCGCTACTCGATTGATGCCGGTTGGCTGAGTGCGGTAATGATTGAAAGGAACAGACGGGGGCATTTGTATTGCTACGTTAGAGGTGAAATTCTTGGATCGTGGCAAGACAAACTACTGCGAAAGCATTTGCCAAGAATGTTTTCATTAATCAAGAACGAAAGTCAGAGTATTGAAGAGGATTAGATACCCTCGTAATTCTGACCATAAACTATACCAACCTACAATTTGTCAAAGTCGATCTTGACTTGGCAAGAGATTAACCGGGAAACCAAAGTTTATTGGTTCCGGGGGAAGTATGGTTGCAAAATCGAAACTTAAAGGAATTGACGGAAGGGCACCACCAGGAGTGGAGCCTGCGGCTTAATTTGACTCAACACGGGAAAACTCACCCGGTCCAGACATCTTAAGGATTGACAGATTGAATATCTTTCATGATTATATGGGCGGTGGTGCATGGCCGTTCTTAGTTAGTGGAGTGATCTGTCTGGTTAATTCCGATAACGAACGAGATCTTCTCCATCTAAATAATGAAATTCACTATATGTGAATTCAAACACTTCTTAGAGGAACTATGCGGAATTAAATACCGCAGATGAAGTGAGGCTATAACAGGTCTGTGATGCCCTTAGATGTTCTGGACTGCACGCGCGCTACACTGTGTACTTTTAGATTGAGTACTCAGCCCTTGGTCCGAAATGGACTGGGCAATCAGAGAAAAGTACAGCGCTTCAAGGGGATCGTCTGTTGTAACTTGCAGACGTGAACCAGGAATTCCTGGTACTTATGAGTCAACAACTCATAGGGATTACGTCCCTGCCCTTTGTACACACCGCCCGTCGCTACTACTGATTGGATAGTTAAGCAAGAATTGCAAATTCCTACTGTTGGGACTTCGGTCTCCGGCAACGGGATGAAGCGGATCGAGCTTAATTGTCTAGAGGAAGTAAAAGTCGTAACAAGGTTTCCGTAGGGGAACCTGCGGAAGGATCAGTGATTGATTCCTTCGGGCATGGCTGCTGGTAGAGGCCATGTCTGTAGTGCGCATGACGCTCTGTCGCTAGAGATTGCTTGGCAACCAATCTCGAATTATGTATCGAGCTCAAAAACTACTTGTGTGGATACATAGTTCAGCAGTCATGGCAAGGGACTGCTTAAAGGGAGACTAGTTAGCAAAAGCAGCCTAGCAGAACTGCAGCTATCTAGATCTCAGAAGCTGGGTTATAGAAGCCCAGCTATAGACTTGTGAATGAGAAAGGCCTAAAAAGGTCCACAAGTCGCGTGGTTAGAACCGACACGCAAAAATCCCAGCGAGTGACAGAGCGTTGCGCTGTTCAGTGGGAAAGAGTTGAGCTACTCGGGGCGCCCACTGAACTTGCTCCGAGCCAAAGGCTCGAAAAAACACAGCTTAGCCTCAGATCCTTTACATAGAAGGCTAGCTAAAATAAACTTACCTTGGACGAGGGTAAAGTTTAGTCAGTTCTTAGGGGAGAGTAATCCACAGCTTCTCGCCCTCTGAACATTCTCCCAGATATGTAGGTCTGGGAGAGTCTCCTCCTGTTCTTCGGAATCTGGAGGTAGACAAAGACAGTACGATACGATCTTGCATCGGGATGACTAACCGATAATGATCATAATCTGACAATTTTTCCGGCTTGAGGCACCGGAGTCAGATTAAAGACACATACTGAACTAAAGGCGTATGTGCAAAGCTTGTCGGAGTGTAGAGAGTCAAGCTGAGTTGACTCGTCACGTGGTGATGACAACAGCCATGTGCAAAACACTCACAACTTTATCGTCTATGTGGAAAAGGTTGCTAACAGCGCTCTCTATGAGAGGCCCTCGCATATAACTATACGAGGAAAAGGCGATAGAGTTGTTTGAATGTGGGGCAGGTTCATCGACAAGCTAAGTTGATCACATTCTTGTTGTGGCATCCTACTAGAATTGGTCACGGTCTGCACCAACTCTCCCCAAGTTGGCCAGACTTAAAACTAGAAATAAGGTTTGCAGCTATGTGAACCTAGAAACTGTAAAGGAGTTGAAAGAACTTAAAGGAATTGAAAGAGGCCTTGAGGTATATCCTCTTGGTAAAGACCCACAAAAGCTCACAAAAGTGGCTTCGAAGGGCAAAACTGGTTCATCCAAAACAATTGGAGAGCTTAAAGCAGAACCAATTCGAATGAAACACTATTGGTGAAACTTCATCATGAGAACGTCACAAGCTGATCACGCTCTATGATATGACTAGTATTATGTTGCTTCTAGTAGGCTAAGCGCAAGCCGAAACATCAACATGTGAAAGTCGTAGAATTTTGCAATCAAACTGTGGCTAGTACTGTGATGTTACTAGTAACCTGGTGTTCCGTCATATGGCCAAGAGAGCATTTGAAGGCGAAACTTCTGCATGGGAAAGCTGCATCATGATCAAAATTTTATATCGAGTATTATGTTGACGTTAGTAGGCCTTGGTCCGAAAACGCAGCATGTGAAAGGTATAGATAAAAGTTATTGTTGCAGTCAGTACTGTGTAGTTACTAGTAGCTGGATTTAAGCTCAAAATGAGACACTGTTGGTGAAACTTCATCATGAGAATGTCACAAGCTGATCAAGCTCTATGATATGACTAGTATTATGTTGCTTCTAGTAGGCTAAGCGCAAGCCGAAACATCAACATGTGAAAGTCGTAGAATTTTGCGATCAAATTGTGGCTAGTACTGTGATGTTACTAGTAACCTTGTGTTACGTCATATGGCCAAGAGAGCATTTGAAGGCGAAACTTCTGCATGGGGAAGCTGCATCATGAACAAAAGTTTATATCGAGTATTATGTTGACATTAGTAGGCCCTGGCCGAAAGCGCAGCATGTGAAAGGTATAGATAAAAGTTATCGTTGCAGTCAGTACTGTGTAGTTACTAGTAGCTGGATTTAAGCTCGAAATGAGACACTGTTGGTGAAACTTCATCATGAGAACGTCACAAGCTGATCACGCTCCATGATATGACTAGTATTATGTTGCTTCTAGTAGGCTAAGCGCAAGCCGAAACATCAACATGTGAAAGTCGTAGAATTTTGCGATCAAATTGTGGCTAGTACTGTGATGTTACTAGTAACCTTGTGTTACGTCATATGGCCAAGAGAGCATTTGAAGGCGAAACTTCTGCATGGGGAAGCTGCATCATGAACAAAAGTTTATATCGAGTATTATGTTGACGTTAGTAGGCCCTGGCCGAAAGCGCAGCATGTGAAAGGTATAGATAAAAGTTAGCGTTGCAGTCAGTACTGTGTAGTTACTAGTAGCTGGATTTAAGCTCGAAATGAGACACTGTTGGTGAAACTTCATCATGAGAACGTCACAAGCTGATCACGCTCTATGATATGACTAGTATTATGTTGCTTCTAGTAGGCTAAGCGCAAGCCGAAACATCAACATGTGAAAGTCGTAGAATTTTGCAATCAAACTGTGGCTAGTACTGTGATGTTACTAGTAACCTTGTGTTACGTCATATGGCCAAGAGAGCATTTGAAGGCGAAACTTCTGCATGGGGAAGCTGCATCATGAACAAAAGTTTATATCGAGTATTATGTTGACGTTAGTAGGCCCTGGCCGAAAGCGCAGCATGTGAAAGGTATAGATAAAAGTTATCGTTGCAGTCAGTACTGTGTAGTTACTAGTAGCTGGATTTAAGCTCGAAGTGAGACACTGTTGGTGAAACTTCATCATGAGAACGTCACAAGCTGATCACGCTCTATGATATGACTAGTATTATGTTGCTTATAGTAGGCTAAGCGCAAGCCGAAACATCAACATGTGAAAGTCGTAGAATTTTGCGATCAAATTGTGGCTAGTACTGTGATGTTACTAGTAACCTTGTGTTACGTCATATGGCCAAGAGAGCATTTGAAGGCGAAACTTCTGCATGGGGAAGCTGCATCATGAACAAAAGTTTATATCGAGTATTATGTTGACGTTAGTAGGCCCTGGCCGAAAGCGCAGCATGTGAAAGGTATAGATAAAAGTTAGCGTTGCAGTCAGTACTGTGTAGTTACTAGTAGCTGGATTTAAGCTCGAAATGAGACACTGTTGGTGAAACTTCATCATGAGAACGTCACAAGCTGATCACGCTCTATGATATGACTAGTATTATGTTGCTTCTAGTAGGCTAAGCGCAAGCCGAAACATCAACATGTGAAAGTCGTAGAATTTTGCAATCAAACTGTGGCTAGTACTGTGATGTTACTAGTAACCTTTTCTTACGTCATATGGCCAAGAGAGCATTTGAAGGCGAAACTTCTGCATGGGGAAGCTGCATCATGAACAAAAGTTTATATCGAGTATTATGTTGACGTTAGTAGGCCCTGGCCGAAAGCGCAGCATGTGAAAGGTATAGATAAAAGTTATCGTTGCAGTCAGTACTGTGTAGTTACTAGTAGCTGGATTTAAGCTCGAAGTGAGACACTGTTGGTGAAACTTCATCATGAGAACGTCACAAGCTGATCACGCTCTATGATATGACTAGTATTATGTTGCTTATAGTAGGCTAAGCGCAAGCCGAAACATCAACATGTGAAAGTCGTAGAATTTTGCGATCAAACTGTGGCTAGTACTTTGATGATGCTTGTAGCCAACCGAATTGGTTGAAAAGCCCAATAAGTAAGCTAACTTGGGAGAGCTTGTTGGAAACCAAATGCTACTAGATTGGTCCAAATACATCCTTCAACAGGGGATCACTTGGCTCGCTTTACGAAGAGGAGCACAGCTATATGTGTTAATTCGGTATGAATCGCAAGATTTGTTTACCGACCTCTCTAACGCAAAAGGCGGTCTCGGCTTCGGCTGTTGACTGCGTCCGATTCAGGGTTATATAACTCTCGATTGAACACATTGATGTTCTATTGTTGGTGCTTCCAATAAAATTGGAACACTTAAAGCAGAACCGATTCAAATAATAGCATTCTGATCAATGATTGCATTCCTTGATCAAGAACTGCTGGAGTCATTGTGATGGCGAATTTTCTTCATAAGAAAATTGCAAAGAGACGGAACTTAATGAGACTAGTATTATGTTGTTTCTAGTAAGCGGAAGCTGAAACAGCAACATGTGAAAATCAAGTTTTGTTCAATGATCTCGAGGCGATAAGTACTATGAAGCAACTAGTAGCCTAAGCATGACTCAGATTTGAGACAGTCAAAAAGACTGGCGAAACTTCTTCACATGAAAGTTACATAGAGAACTACAAATGTATACAGCGAGTATTATGTTGTTTCTAGTAGGCGAAAGCTGAAACATCAACATGTGAAAGTTGTCTGCAAACTGTAGAACGATATGTGATTAGTACTGTGCTGTTACTAGTAGCCAGTCTGACTGTAGAAGCCAAGACAAAGGGAAACTAATGCATCTGAAAAGGACAAGTTATGGAAAGGTATGCACGATAAGTATTATGTTGTTTCTAGTAAGCGGCAGCTGAAACATCAACATGTGAACGTCGTTGTGTACAGTAACCTAGAACTATATAGTCCTTAGTAACGTGCATTTACTAGTACCTGTAATTGGTATTCAGACTCAGGCAGTTTGGAATAGTTTGGCAAAGATGCACCAGAGAAAACTGGGATTTGATACAGAAATTGTTGAATACAAGTATTATGCTGCTTCTAGTAGGTTGAATCCGAAACATCAGCATGTGAAAATTGAAAACATTTCTGGTTCGAATTGTCACAAGTATTTGGTGATCTGAGTAGCCAAACTCACTACAACGCCAATTGAAGGCAAAAATTCTCAACGGGAAAAGCTATTCTCATTGAATGAGCTAACAAGACGAGTATTATGTTGCTTCTAGTAGGCGAAAGCCAAAACATCAACATGTGAAAGTCTTGCTGAACAAATTTAATGTTGTTGAGCTCAGTACCGTGTGAATTAGTAGCCATAATTGGCGAGCGAAAATTGAACTGGCGAAACTTCGTCTTTGGAAAATTGCAGATGCCGAGCACTTATTTTGCAACGAGTATTATGTTGACTGTAGTAAGCGAAAGCCAAACAGCAACATGTGAAAGCTGTTGAAATTTGTGGTCATTTTGCAATAAGTACAAGGAGTGTAACTAGTAGCCAGGTCAAAATTTGGGATAAGAATGAGCAAAAATTCTGCATGAGAACAGTTGAAATTATGAAACTAAATTACAAAGACTAGTATTATGTTGTTTCGAGTACGCGAAAGCGGAAACATCAACATGTGAACGTTTGTAACGAAGTTTCGTTAATTTTCAGCCTAGTACTGAGCAAGAACGAGTAGCCTCATCTCCAATCCCACGCAAAATGTAGTGAAATATGTGAGTGAACCTTATTCACGGTGAGGGTTTCCCGAGGTCTGTATTGCAGCGAGTATTATGTTGCTTCTAGTAAGCGAAAGCTGAAACAACAACATTTGAAAGTTGGAATTAATGACTGAATGGAAACTTCGACCTGTGTTTGATAGTAGTAGCGAACAAAACTGCTGAATCGGTTTCTGTCTCATATTGGTCAGTGAACCAATTAAGAGACAATCAACTACATAACCTGAATTGGGCGAGAGAACCCCCTTAACTTAAGCATATCAGTAAGGGGAGGAAAAGAAATCAACTGAGAATCCCTTAGTAATGGCGAATGAACAGGGAAAAGCTCATCGGGAAGAGAAATGGCAACATTTCTCGGTGTCCGGTATGGTTTGATGCTAGACTGGTGAATTTGTCCTGATGTCTACTGGAAAGTAGCATCAAAGAAGGTGAAAATCCTGTAAAGGTCATTTTCGATACCAGTCATAATGGCTCATTCCTATGAGTAGAGTTGTTTGAAAGTGCAACTCGAAGCTGGAGATATGTCTCTCCAAAAGCTAATTATAAAGCGAGACCGATAGTAAACAAGTACCGTGAGGGAAAGTTGAAAAGCACTCTGAAGAGAGAGTGAAAAGTACGTGAAACTGTTGAAGGGGAACTGGAATTGAGCGTTACCATACTCAATGCCTTGATATTATATTCTCGGCTACCGAGTAGTGTAGTTGTCGTCTTTTGGCAAATCTTGTTAATGAATCGAGCAGAAGTTTTCCTCGGAATTCTTCTTGTTGATTCTAAACAAAATGAGATAAATTGATCTTGATTGCCTGTCTGACCTCAACTTCCTATTCAATGCTCTCTACAGCCCGTCTTGAAACACGGACCAAGGAGTGTGAGTTGCTTGCAAGTGTTGTCGCTCATTGAAAGCGCACACGCGAAATGAAAGTGAACAGTGTAATTTTTATGAATTGCACTACTTTGTGTGGTGAGGGCGCCGATTCGGTGTCCCGCAACCACGGACGGTTTTGCTCTTATTGCATGACTGATCCAGAGCAAGTAGCACACGACCCGAAAGATGGTGATCTATGCTTGGGCAGGGCGAAGCCACGGGAAACCATGGTGGAAGCCCGAAGCGGTTCTGACGTGCAAATCGATCGTCTGACCTGAGCATAGGGGCGAAAGACTAATCGAACCATCTAGTAGCTGGTTTCCTCCGAAGTTTCCCTCAGGATAGCAAAAGCTTGAGCAAGATTGAAAAATCTTCGCAAAGCAATTTCATCGGTTAAAGCGAATGATTAGAGGAATGGGGGAAAATTTTTCCTTCACCTATTCTCAAACTATAAATCGGTGAGATGTCCTTGTGACTTAATTGCACTTGGACTATGAATGCAAGCTTTTTGTGGGCCGCTTTTGGTAAGCAGAACCGGCGATGTGGGATGAACCAAAAGTTGGGTTAAGGCGCCTAACTACTTGCTCATGAGTCACCACAAAAGGTGTTGATTGATACTGACAGCAGGACGGTGGTCATGGAAGTTGAAATCCGCTAAGGAGTGTGTAACAACTCACCTGCCGAATCAATCAGCCCTGAAAATGGATGGCACTAGAGCTCGTGGCCTATACCCAACCATGAATATCAATATCTAACGCAAGTTAGATTAGAGAAAAAGAGCCTCACCAGCTCAAAAATGATATTCATGTGTAGGAGGACACATTGATTGCGCTAAAGTATGCACGCAAGTGTATGCGCGAAGCGATCAATGGAGCAGATCTTGGTGGAAGTAGCAAGTACTCAAATGAGAACTTTG
>NW_027449286.1:17500-19128 GCF_964194025.1 Convolutriloba macropyga
GTTAGCTTGAGTTAGCTTGAGTTAGCTTGAGTTAGCTTTAGCTAGCTTGAGTTAGCTTGAGTTAGCTTGAGTTAGCTTGAACTAGCTTGAGTTAGCTTGAGTTAGCTTGAGTTAGCTTGAGTTAGCTTGAGTTAGCTTGAGTTAGCTTGTCTTAGCTTTAGCTAGCTTGAGTTAGCTTGAACTAGCTTTAGCTACCTTGAGTTAGCTTGAGTTAGCTCGGGTTAGCTTGAGTTAGCTTGAGTTAGCTTGAGTTAGCTTTAGCTAGCTTGAGTTAGCTTGAGTTAGCTTGAGTTAGCTTGAGTTAGCTTGAATTAGCTTGAGTTAGCTTGAGTTAGCTTTAGCTAGCTTGGGTTAGCTTGAGCTAGCTTGAGTTAGCTCGGGTTAGCTTGAGTTAGCTTGAGTTAGCTTTAGCTAGCTTGAGTTAGCTTGAGTTAGCTTGAGTTAGCTTGAGTTAGCTTTAGCTAGCTTGAGTTAGCTTGAACTAGCTTGAGTTAGCTTGAGCTAGCTTGAGTTAGCTTGAGTTAGCTTGAGTTAGCTTTAGCTAGCTTGAGTTAGCTTGAACTAGCTTTAGTTAGCTTGAGTTAGCTTGAGTTAGCTTGAGTTAGCTTGAGTTAGCTTGTCTTAGCTTTAGCTAGCTTGAGTTAGCTTGAACTAGCTTTAGCTACCTTGAGTTAGCTTGAGTTAGCTCGGGTTAGCTTGAGTTAGCTTGAGTTAGCTTGAGTTAGCTTTAGCTAGCTTGAGTTAGCTTGAGTTAGCTTGAGTTAGCTTGAACTAGCTTGAGTTAGCTTGAGTTAGCTTGAGTTAGCTTGAGTTAGCTTGAGTTAGCTTGAGTTAGCTTGTCTTAGCTTTAGCTAGCTTGAGTTAGCTTGAACTAGCTTTAGCTACCTTGAGTTAGCTTGAGTTAGCTCGGGTTAGCTTGAGTTAGCTTGAGTTAGCTTGAGTTAGCTTTAGCTAGCTTGAGTTAGCTTGAGTTAGCTTGAGTTAGCTTGAGTTAGCTTGAATTAGCTTGAGTTAGCTTGAGTTAGCTTTAGCTAGCTTGGGTTAGCTTGAGCTAGCTTGAGTTAGCTCGGGTTAGCTTGAGTTAGCTTGAGTTAGCTTTAGCTAGCTTGAGTTAGCTTGAGTTAGCTTGAGTTAGCTTGAGTTAGCTTTAGCTAGCTTGAGTTAGCTTGAACTAGCTTGAGTTAGCTTGAGCTAGCTTGAGTTAGCTTGAGTTAGCTTGAGTTAGCTTTAGCTAGCTTGAGTTAGCTTGAACTAGCTTGAGTTAGCTTGAGTTAGCTTGAGTTAGCTTGGTCTTAGCTTTAGCTAGCTTGAGCTAGCTTGAACTAGCTTTAGCTACCTTGAGTTAGCTTGAGTTAGCTCGGGTTAGCTTGAGTTAGCTTGAGTTAGCTTGAGTTAGCTTTAGCTAGCTTGAGTTAGCTTGAGTTAGCTTGAGTTAGCTTGAACTAGCTTGAGTTAGCTTGAGTTAGCTTGAGTTAGCTTGAGTTAGCTTGAGTTAGCTTGTCTTAGCTTTAGCTAGCTTGAGTTAGCTTGAACTAGCTTTAGCTACCTTGAGTTAGCTTGAGTTAGCTCGGGTTAGCTTGAGTTAGCTTGAGTTAGCTTGAGTTAGCTTTAGCTAGCTTGAGTTAGCT